>NC_051433.1:2971520-3007224 GCF_001649575.2 Kryptolebias marmoratus
TCTAAAACCTTTATTTATACAAACTTTGTACAAACTGAAGCTCTAAAACCTTCATTTATACAAACTGAAGCTCTAAAACCTTTATTTATACAAACATTGTACAAACTGAAGCTCTAAAACCTTCATTTATCCAAACTGAAGCTCTAAAACCTTTATTTATACAAACTTTGTACAAACTGAAGCTCTAAAACCTTCATTTATCCAAACTGAAGCTCTAAAACCTTTATTTATACAAACTTTGTACAAACTGAAGCTCTAAAACCTTTATTTATACAAACTTTGTACAAACTGAAGCTCTAAATCTCACGGCGCAGTGAAGACGTCTGGACGGAGGAAGATGGTCGCAGATTGATTCAAGTAAAGGAAATATTACCAATAAGACCAAACTAAAACAAACAGGTTGTCCAGTTTCAACAAACTCTTAACAGCTTGGAGTTTATTGGATTTTCTGTTTTATATTTATAAAGTCCCAGATTTCAGAGCTCAGCTTTGATTTCTTTCCTTCAGGACGATCAAAAAGTATAATTTTATGTTTATCACAATCAGGCATTTGTTACAGAACAATAAGAAGTTTGATTTTGCTAAAAGCCAAACAGAGACTGGATCTGAAAGTCCTCCTTCAGCTGGAAGTTCTGGTTAATCTGTAACAGAACTTTCTGAACACATCCCTGTTAAATAAACTCAAACTACGGTTTATAAAAAAATACAAACACTCCTCGACCTGAATGACTGAGACCACTTAGTAAAATAATTCATTTATACGCCGCGGGTCGGGACTCGGACTCGGGTCAGCTTCCAGGTCACGTCCCCTTCCCTCCTCTTTAAATCGACCAGGTTATTGATTAACCGTCCCGCTGACGGAGCAGCACGACGGTCTGAGGAAACCCGTCCGGACTCGGACTCGTGACGCCAAACGGTTCTGCGCTCGCCGAGGAAACGGGCCTGAAAATCAGCTGAGAGATCAGACAGGAGCCGCGTTTCCTGTCGGACTTTTCCCGTCGCCGTTCTGCGACTTGTAACCGCAGACGCGTGGAGGGTAATCTCTCTCTTACAAACTGAGAGTTGATGAGATGAACAGATGGACGCTTCGTGGCGTGATTTAAACACGAAACAGGAAGTGCTGAGATCAGCAGAGGAAGTCGATGACAAGTAACTACCCTGATCGATCAGCTGTCAATCAAATCAACCAATCAATAACCCTACAGAATGGGACAGCTAATGTCAAAGTTTAGTTAAAACGGACAAACCGAAAGAACGAATGAGATTATTTTTTAAAAACCAGTAAAAACATAAATAATTCCCCCAAACTTTTCAGTTTCTGACTCGTAAATAAGAGCAGCAGGAACCTGTGACCCAAAATCCTGTGGACTGGATCATGGATGCATCATAAATATAATAAATTTATGAGTTTCTGCCGGTGTTACAGCTGTTTGAAGGCTGTAAAACCGAACAGGTACTTTAATCTGAACACCACAAACAAGCAGGAGCAAAGAAAATGGCAGCAAACGTCCCCAAACTCTGCTTTTTTTTTCCAGCGATGATGAAAGAAATAAAACAAAGTAAAGAGGAAATAAACTGTTACCGGCTGTCCCTCTCTCTGATTGAAGCTCGCAGGTTTGGGACCAGATCTTCCCTCCGACGACCAGAACGCAGGAAGATGGACGGAGAAACGCGTGAGAGACGAACTTCTGCTTCGGCGTGTCTCAGCGACGAGAACATTACCGTGGAAACCTGCCGCAGAAACCACGCTCAGACCCGCCGGACCGGTTCTGACACACAAACACGGAGCCTGCTGTGTGGGCGGAGCCGGAGTGTTTCGGTGAACGAGAAGCAGAAAGCCTCGATCAGCTGTTCTGCCTCACACTCGGCAGACGACAGGTGGAAGGAGCCGAGAGACGACGATGATGATGATGATGATGAAGGAGGCGACAACTGTCAAAACACACACGGATACCAGAGGAATGTGCGGCGCGTGTCGTCACAATAAGCTAAATGCTAACAGATGTCAGCAGTCCGGAGTCTAACGGGATAAAAACAGCTGATCTGAGGTCAGTCTGGGAACTTTCACACAAACTGATTTCAGCTGCGACGAACAGAAGGATCTATAAACGTCTCGTCATTTTAAAAACACTCATTTTACTTGATGCAGGACGTCGATTTATTAATTAAGGACAAAAATAAAGACTGATTAACAGCTAATGTTTGTGTCAGCGTTTAAAGGTTACATGAGTTCGTTTTTGTGAAAGCCTTCATAATAAAAGCCTTTTATTTGTTCTGCACTGATCAATAATGAAGCCGAGGTTCAGCTCACATGAACAACATCTCTGTCGAGGGCGGTTTTTGTTCTCCTTCAGCTTTTTGGAATAAAAGAACCCGATCCGCGGTCAGAACTCGTTCTGTTCGACGAGGCGGCGCCCGTCTCTTTCACCTGAACCTTCAGAATAACTGCAGAGATGTTTCTGCTCCCGGCTCATATTAACACGCCGTTCTGCCTCAGTTTGTTTTTAAAATAACCACACCATCACAGCAACCTAACCTGCACTATTTAAACTAAATAAAAACACAAGTTGGGATGTTCTGACGACGCAGGTCACGAATTTAAAAATTAAAACCCAGGAGATCTTTGTGACACGTCTGGGACGGCTTTAAGAAACAATAAAACAACAAGAAAGTCCAGAAAATGTAAATATAAAAGCAGATTGGTGGTTTAAACCGTAAAGAAATTGCTCCTAAATGTCTTTTTGTTTTCCTCCAGGAGTTTTATTCAGGTTGAACCCTTTTAGCACCAGAATAATAATAATAATAATAATAATAATAATAATAATAATTATGGTCTTTTTGCCTTTTTTTGTTAATAATTGTGTCAAAAAATGCCCCGTGTGTAAACACACATACGCCACGGCGTCACCAGTAATCCCCGTGGATTTAAAACGGTTAAGAAAACCTAAAACAAACCTTAATCTGCAGCAGAGCTCAAGATTCTGTCTGTTTTAACCGACTTTATCCTTTATTACCAATTACAAAGTTCCTGTACAACCACATCTTCACTAAGGTTTGCAGATTGTTGCTGTTAAATGTTGTATTTATGAAGAAGACTGCATTGCTGCTGTTGGTTTGGTGATGTTTGTGAGTTTGGACATTTTCAAAAGCAAAGAATTCGACGAGGTCGTGTAAATAAAAAGAGCTGCGGTCGATTAAATGAACACAGAACAAAAAGAAAAGGTTTTTCTAAGGGACTGGAAATGTTGTTTTTGTTTTTAATCAATGTGCAGAGAAGACGGCAGGACAGGAAGAGACTATAAAAACGAAAATATTCTGAAAGAGCCAAAATAACCCGGCAGGAACTGAACAAGAAGCAGAGCCTGGAAACTTTCCTGGCACGTTTCTTCCTCCGGGAGCTGGAAGCTTAATGGATTCTGCATGATGTCGTATCGCAGAGCGAACGGGGAGCTCTGTCCCGCCTGATTCCTCTTACAGAGAACAGACGGATAAAGACGACATCAGGAAGGAAGAAAGAAAACACTCCTCTGGCTCCACTGAAGACCGGCTGATTGGCGCTCTGATTTTATCTTTGTGACTGAATATCTGCAGCTATCCGCCATGTCAGCTGCAGAAATATCCTTTAACAGATGATTCAGTTACACCTCGATGAAAATTAGTCCCATCTTCATTTGGACAACAACCCACGTTAAAAAAAAACACAGAACGGCTCGTTTACGGCTCCTCCGCCGTGATGGCGTTGGGTCGCACGCCTCATAACTCAAATATAAAACACTCTGATCCCACTCTGAAGATCTGTGTGTGTCTGCGCCAAACCACGGAGACCGACCAGCCATTACATTATGACCACTAACTGGTGAGGTGAGCGATAATGATCAGTGCGATGAAGAAATCCTGCATCCAGATAAATTCAGGCTCCAACACGGCAACTCTGAGGTGTTTACCTGACCTACAACCCCCCCCCAGATACACACCGATGGCTCATCTGTGTGTGTGTGTGTGTCCTCACCTCTGGTCCCGGTTGCCATGTCTGCCACCTTCTGAAAAGCATCCAGGAAGGCGCCGGTGACTACGAGGGTTGTCCTGAATAAGAAGAAAACGCTCGTTATACGTCACCAAAACTCATCTAATCACAGATAAAACAAACAATCAGCGGCTTCTCCGACGTTTCTGCCCGTATGTCTGTCGCGTTGTATAAAATAAACCAACTTGGAGCATCACAGACATGCGACGGGGTCTGACACTGGTTCAGTAAGGTGGGAAACCTTTAAAACGATAAAACGCCTGAAAGCTTAAAGTGTGGGAGAACAAGCTTCAGTCTATTTGTTGGCGTTCCTCAAGAAACGTGACGCCAACAGAACCAACCCCTCCAACACAAACGCATCAGAGTTTTAATCAAAAACAGCAAATGTGAACGTGTCTGAGGTCGGCGAGGACGGTATGAACCGCTACGAGGATCATCATCATCAGAGGAGGAGGAGGAGAGGACGCGCCGTAAACAATCCTCCGGCTCGGTGCTGCTGAAGGACTTATTTTGGAGGCAGGACACATGAGAGGCCTCGTAGGCTTGTGTTGGGAGTGCAACTGGAAACCTTCAGACACACACACAATGTCCATCAATGGACCTTTTGTCTGTGTGTGTCTTTTACCAGCCACACACACACACAGAGGACTGACAGCAGTGTCACCTGATCCTTCGTTTTCATGGGTAATAACTGCGTCTGACCTCAGTGGAAATTCCTTTTCGTAATAAGACTAAATAAAACTCGACTCTTAGACACAACTACCACTTTAACTGCGGAACTTTGCTCGGTTAAAATGCAAAAGAGATGCAAAAGCGTCCAGATTTGACTAAATAATTAAAACTCCCCCATGTTTGGAGTTCTGGTGCCGAAGACCCAGACTGAGTCCCGTCAGACTTTAACAGAAGCCGTCCAGTTCAAACTATTTACGCTTCGAAACTAAAAACAGGATTTATGAGGTGGCAGGGATTTCTGATTTGATGTATTTGGACTTTGGGTTTTAACCAAAGGTAAATAAATAACTTGACAGCGTTTCACAGAAGCCCTCGCCGTCACTGCTGATTTTTGTGGTGATTAAAGGAACAAACGCGCCTGAAGGTAACGTCCGATTTGCATTAAAGTCTGCAGTTTTTAACGCGTGTTGCCGACCGGCTGTCAGGACTAATGGACTGAAACAGACTGAAACAGCCTGCAGAAGGCCGAGGGATGTTTATCACGGCAAACCGGCCCGACGGGAAATAAAACTCCTGAAGGAGATACTGGGCCATGTAAAACACAACCTGCATTAATCACAGGTATATTTACATTCATGTGAACAATGTGTTTTATTTCAATGTGCTCCAGAAAAGGTGTTTGCTGTCTAAATCAGGAGCTAAAACAGGATTAAAACAAATCACTCAATAACAGATGACATTATCTGCCTCTTATTTTAAATATTATTGAGCATAAAACCTCAGGGTTACTTTGTGTTAATATGTGATTAAATCTGGTTGGTTTATCATCAAAGCTAAAATCCTAAATTCATACAAACTCTTACTCTGCAGCCTCTGATGTTGCTGCGTTTTATTGATTAATGAGTAACAACTTTCTAAGTTTGGTGTAAACGTCACCGACTACAGAAACCAGATTTGTCCGGACAGGTTTGGCTCTTCCGCATGAAGAACGGTCATTTATTAAACCGTCCGTGTCTCCTACCTGAGCTGGGACTGCAGCTTGGCTCCTTTGGAGACAAAGTCCTCCCAGGTGGGATAACTGGTCTGCAAACAGCAAACAGGGACAAAAAAGAAAGTTCAGTTAAAGAGCATTCAAATTAAACTTTAAGCGTATCAAAAGGCAGCGCAAAACATCACATTTCAGCTTTATAAGGTTGTCTAAACTTTAAATTAATTTGTAAAGAGCGAGACAAAATTTACAAAACGCCATTTTTAGAAAGAAAATTTTTAAAATAAGCTCCTAGGATTACAGGTAAAATATGAGTGTTTAAAGTAACTCAAGAAATGGAGGCGGCTCAAACAAAATGCATCATAATTTATAATAAAAATAAACTAGATAAACACAAAAATGACAAACTAACTTTATTAAAGTGACACAGCAGTAAATGCAGAGTGAAGTCCAGATATCCTGACACAGTTTGAATATATTTCACATCATATTCATGGTTGATAAAGCCCCAGAGGAAACATCTGTTTAATCAAAGATAAACCATCAGAACTGTGTGATCTGCAGGGATGGTTTCCCTTCAAAGAAGCCCCGACGGGCAGCGTAACATCCAGAAATCCCACAAGCTTCAGGTTGTTCCTTCAACGTATCGCTCCATCTATAAACATCTGCTGACTCATCTCTTATTCAACAAATCAATGCAGCTCTGTGTGCGGCCTCGCTGAAGTTCTCCCTCCGATCGTCTTCTGAAAAATCGATCTGAACTGCATGAAAACGACGAGCAGCTGACGGACCTGTGGTATTTCAGTCCCGACTCAGCTGACATCAACGCCGCTGAACCCGACAGGAAGTGAGCCCAACGTGCGCTGGCTGAGAGATCTAAGGTTGAAGTTCAGGTAGGCGAGCCGTCTGTGAAAGTTCAGCGCCATGGAAGAGGCGTGCACTGCAGCGTGCACGCCCAGAGGCCCGGCGGACGGTCAGGACGACATTTTCCTCAAACGCAGAGCGGACGGGGAAAGAGGGAACAATTAAAGGCCCAGCATTCCTTTCAGCTGCAGGTGAGAACCATGTTTCCAGCCTTGTTCTTCATGTTTAATCACTCCTAACCTTAAATAACATCCTCAGATTCACGCAGCGAGCTGATGAACTGTAAACCTCCTGTCAGCTGACAGAAGCATCAGCAGCTCGGCGACATCAGGAGGCTGTTTATATTAAAAACACCCTCCAGTGTTGAGTTTTCGGGGATAAAAGCTGCTCTTGTATCTGCGTTTTGGAGCAGCGGCTGATTGATTATGTAATCCAAGGCTGGTTCACGCTGCAGGCTCTGACCTTGAGCAACAGCTGATGCAGGAAAACCCTGCTGGAAAAGGAGGCCCAAACTCTACTTTCCCCGAACCTGGTCACCCTGTTTGTCCTCGGTCTCTGCCGGTTCACCGATGAGAGGATAATACCAATTTAACCCTAACACAACATCATTAGCCTCTTAGCTCTGCCCCCCCCCCCCTCCTCTGCAGGCAGCCAGACGTGCACACAGCGTGGGACCGTCAGGTTTAACTGCGGGGATTTAGCGTCGTGTGATGAAATGCTGCAGGTGGGCCAAGCCTGAAGTCTCATGTGAGGCACATTCAGGGTGAGATTAAACGGATTCTTCTACACAGGAAGCCTGAATGCTTTTAAACGAACTGTTGGGTCGAGTTAGAGCGTACAAAACGTCTTTATTTGTGTATAAACAAACAATGCTAATCGCGCTAACACTGAAAAGCCAAGTTAGCATAATTATTAGCTCATGCCACCAAAAAACCCTTTTAATCATGCAAGAAAACATTTGAATCAGTCTTTATTTATGTAAAATAAGCCACAGTTTTTCACATTTAAACATCACGATCCTACCAGCTGCCTCTTGGTGTTTATTCCTGATAATCAAGATGCATTAAAATAATAAATTAAATCATTTTTAACTGAATGGAATCGTGAGGAAAAGATTCCCACCTGCAGCACTAAATATTAACTTCTTAAAAGTCATTTAATAAAGGTGTTTGTATCAAATCTGGCCAAACGTTTACCTGTTGAAGCTCTTGCTGTAAAGGTGAGTTTAAATGCCTTTCAAAATAAAAGCACCGAACGGGAACCTGTTGGCAGCTTTTTATTCTTATTTGAGGAATTTCCGAACTAAAAGCTTCTTGTTCCAGTTTATTTCCGGCCATCCTTCCACCCACTTACGGAGGTTTATTAACATATTTTTATTTTATCGTGTTTGCAGTCGGCTCATCTTTCAGTCTAACTTTATTCGTATCATAAACTTTATTCAACTCATGTTATGTGAACCAGTCAGCCCGAAACAAAAATATCAGATAAATACTGAATGAATAAATAAATAGAAAGCACTCCGGTTTTTAGAAAGCCCTTCTTGTTCCCTCGCCTTTTCTCGCCTCAACCTAAAATTCTCCAAAGATTTGTTGTTCCTGCCAGGAATGTCACAGAAGGTCGAAGACAAAATATTCCCTCTGTGGTTTTCCACAAACGCAGGACTGAAAAGAGACGGTGTCGGGGTCCGCAGAGGCCTTTTACTGAGAGCTTTAAAGCAGTCAGGGCTAAATTAGGGTCTAGTGACCCACGAGGGTCACCGATGGTTTTATAGGGTTTCTCTAGACAGCTGCCAACAAAACAGCTGTCTGCAGCTATTTTTATACCTCCGCTACAATTCAGCTGTTGTTACACACGGGGTGTTAAAAATGCAGGTTTTACACAGACAAAACTAACTCCATCTCTCTGACAACATAATCCTACAAAGAAAGGACGGATCTGAGACCAGGACCCGGTTCGTCGGCTCCGTCCTCCCATCGTTCAGGAATCTGAAGCAAAGACTCATCGTTCCTCCTTTCTGCAGTTGATGCAACAGTTGAAAAAGGGAAATATGCTATTAGCATCTCTTTAATATTTGGTATTCAAACATCATCACATGAACATGCTGTTTCCGTGGATTCCAGACTCCAACTTTGGGATCTGGAGGTGAAAATAACATTTTGTCCAATAATCAAATATGTCTGAGTTGAACTTGACGGCCGTGTGTTTTTACTGCGGACTCTCAATGACTCGTTAACTCATTAACTCGTTTACTCTTCCTTTAGCCCGCGTGTAGCCAAGTGTTATCGGTGTCTAATCCCACCACGATAATCCAGACTTGCTCTACTGACCAACAGAAAGAGAGATTACAGCGATGACAGATGGGCTGAGGTGAGATCCCAGGAAAGTGAGAATACGGCCCACGCTGACCTTTCCGGAGTCTGAACCAACGACTCAGTCAGCAGCAGAGTTAAAGACGACCGACTGGAAACTGAATACGTCCGTTTGTTACCAGAGACGTGAAGCGACTACCAACACCCGCCAGCGACACCTCCGTTTATTCCCCTTCAATGAAAATGATGAGACTATCAGACTGACCCACAAAGGAACGCGTCCATTTGAGATATATTCAAAGAAATATCACAAATTAAGTAATAAACTCATGTAAAATACATGCCAGCCGACTAAAATCCAAAAATATGCATTAAAAAATTTTAATTAAACTGAAATAATTCATCAAATCACTCAAATACAAGCATTTCATGTAAAATTACTGATTACTACAAGACATAAAACAGTCATAAATAAATAAAACCCAGTTGTTGGTGTTAATAATCACACGTTTAACTGATTTAACTCTTCAAACATGAACAGTCAGTGTCTGACGCTGAAGTTTTGAGGGCTGAAAGCGTAAAAATGTTAAAATCCCACAGCTTTATGTCATGCCTGCAGATAAACGGAACTGTTCGAACGGGTCGACGCTTTCCTGACAGCGAGGCGGCGAAGCGTGCTTCACTGGAAACGGGTTCAAGATGAATTCCACTGAACTGGTTTTCAGCACTGCGAGCGCAAAGAAACATTAGCATTTATATTTGTAAAAGCTTTTGCATGCCAAAGACTGACACCAACGTGAAATAACGATTGTTGGCTTCTCTGAGCAACCTTCGAGTGAATATTACCAGAAGTATTTTTAAAACCTGACTCAGACTTTTACAGAAGTTATGCACTGGTGTTCAAACCTCTGACCTTTTTATTTTGATGGACATAACCAGGACAAACTCATGTCCACATCAATGCTTTATCCTTAATTTGTTGTTGAAGTGGAACCATAAAGGCGGGAGATACGCGGGACCAACAGATACACACCTGATCGTGAATCATCAGCTGTCAGAGCGCTGAGCTGCTCGTTTCCACAAGAATGTGGTTTTTAAAATTCACCTGAAACCAGTTTGAAAATGAAACCCGACACGTCCGCTGACAACCGAAACAAAAAGATATTTAATGCCAACATGTGTGGCTGTCTTATCATTAAACCAAAATAACATTTAGGCTGTGAGTAAAATGTGTGGTCCGATTTTATGTTCTGATTGTTCCCCGAGTCTCACCAAGTGAGGGCTGGAGTCCGACATCAACTCCCCCCAGACCTGAAACTGGATGAAGACGGGTGGGATGGACGAAGACTGATTAGATGGACGAAGACGGGTGGGTTGGATAAAGACGGGTGGGTTGGACGAAGACGGGTGGGTTGGACGAAGACGGGTGGGATGGACGAAGACGGGTGAAGACTGATTGGATTGATGAAGATGGGTGGGATGGACGAAGACGGGTGGGTTGGACGAAGACGGGTGGGATGGACGAAGACGGGTGGGATGGACGAAGACGGGTGAAGACTGATGGGACAGACGAAGACTGATTGGATGGACGAAGACGGGTGGGATGGACGAAGACGGGTGAAGACTGATGGGACAGACGAAGACTGATTGGATCGACGAAGACGGGTGGGATGGATGAAGGCGGATGTTCTAATGTGTCGTTTACTCAGAAAGGTAGAATTTTTTTTGTCTTACTGTCAATAAATCACAAGAAATATAAACATAATTTATAGTTTTTTTAATTTATGATATATTTTCCTGAAGTTAGGTTTTATCCAGAGTTATCTGTATAATAATTCAATAATTCAAGCTGTATTATTCCTTGGAAGATGAGGTTTGATGATAAACTGAGTAAAAATGTGGTTGAGCTCTCGCAGGATGTGCCATGGATGAGTCTCAGCTACTACCACAGAATACCTGCAACAGGGACAGCATTATAAATATTACTGTTTTCTAGAAAGTTGAAAAAATGTTAAAGAAATGATGACAAATAAAAGTCGTGAAAAAGCGACGCAGGGTAAAATGTGAAACACAACAACCACTCAGACAAAATGAAGGTTTTTGGGAGTTTGAGTCATTTATTCAGAAGTTCCTGTTCTGAAGCCCAGATTTCACGCAGTTGTCAGTTTAATAAAAACCCATCTGTGCACAGAAGGCTGTGATGCAAGAAAAAATAATAATTACGCCACAAATTAGTCCGTTCTAAAGCATAAAAGTATTTCCAGCACATCAAATATATGTGTAGACTGTTAATCTGTGAAGAAACAATAACTTCAAGTTTATTTGTGGGTTTTCAAACATTGAAGAACAGTTTTATATGTGGGAGTGAGTCTAAATTAATTACAGCGTGGGCGTGTTGTTAGAGATAACGAAGCAACGCTGCGGCTCACCTACACGCCACACACTTCAGGTGACGCCAGAAAAATAATGTTTACCCCCCGACTCGGATCTCAGTTAGTTATTTGACACAGATGAGACGTTTCATCCTCCGCCCCGATGATTCTGATCCAGGTGGAGAACCGACGGAGGAGACGGAGGCTGACTTTCAGGAAATAATGATCAGATGAACGTCTACAACCGATAAAATGGCTGCCACAGCTAACGGACCTTTAAGAACACAAACACGGCTATAATTCAGTCAGTTTTACAGATGTAGAGCTACAATGTGGCGTGGCAGTAGCTGAGAGTCATACTCTGAGCGTGACGGCTCATGATATCACATGAGCTCGTTTATAACAATGATCTCAGTCTGAAACTTTGGCACGAAAGGCGGCGGGCGATAGGCATTCTTTACAGGAAGGCTAGATCTTTAATTTATTATTGTTTCAGCAACACGGAGAAGGTGGGTAAGTATTGTCCATAGTAGGTTATTTGATCACGTTTCTAATAAACCAGCCGAAGAGTCCGGCTCGTTTGAATATCTTCAGGTTCTACGTTTGAGTCGAGACGAAGGTGTAGAGTTACATCGAGTCCTGTTGTGGCAGGAGGGAAATAATTTGATGAAACAAATCTGGAGAACAGAGATGAGGTTTGAAGGTTTTACAAAATGCCTGGAGGGAGAGGTTAAATGAAAACAGTTAAGAGGAAGGATTTTCTAACCCTTTCATCCCACATTCCTAACTCTTACGTAACCAACAACCTTTTCTGTCTTCGTTTCCGACAGCAAACAGTCGGCGTTTCTGCTCGCTCCGAGTCACTGCGGTGAAGAAGTTGTTCTGAACTGCTCACGCACATCTGCATGTGATCTGCGAAACACTTCAAGCTGCTCACGAACACGCTGAGTCTCAGCTCCCCGAGTGTCCGCGCTGAATCAGCTGATTTCCATATGAAGATCTTGTGGTTCGGCCTCGACTCGGAGGGACTTTTCCCTTTTTTCTCCACATCCAGACGTCAACAAAGCACGGATGCTTCCTGTCAGCGTGGAGGATTTACTTTATTCCAGTCAACGAATCAACTTTAAGCTTTGCTGCAGATCTAACAAAACTGTTTCTAAACTAACACTTTGGATTTGTAATCAGACTTCCCGAGCTGATCTCAAGTATCGGACCGGGGTCCTGATGGATGGATGGATTTTGGTTCTTTGCCCTTTGGAGCTGTTGAGTCACGATGCATCCAAAACCAGGGGCGTCAGACTCCAGGCCTCGAGGCTCGGCGGCCCTGGAGATTTTAGGTTTTTCTGCTCCGACACACCTGATTTAAACGGTTTAATCACCCCCTCACCAAATCATCAGGTTCTCCAGAAGCTCGTCTACAAGTCGTCCATTTAAACCAGGTGTTTTAAAGCAAGAACACATCTAAAACATGCGACCAACAGAGCGTACCTGAGCGGACCACCAGCAGGTATGTTATCAGATGTGTGGACAGATGTTTAGACTTCAGATGTTTGGCTCAACATTCCTGAAGGAGTTTCCAAAACGTCTCGAAACGTTCGCAGGTTTTCTCGCTTAAGTCGGAGAGGCTTTCAGTCTTAGTTCAAAAAGAGTTGTGCCACAAAGCGCCTTTCTAGCCAAGCAGGGAACTCGAAGAGCTTTACGACCCAATCTGTTCCCTCGTTCATCCATGGAGTATTTAACAAAAGGCAAAGGAGCTTTAATCTGACAGCAAAGATGTCCAGGTCTAAAAAATACACACAAACCACTAATAAATATTAAAACCGGTCCAAATCTCTCTGTCTTCATTTTTAGCAGATTAACTCAAACACGGGGGGAGGCTGTCGAGAAGGGTAAAAAAAAACAAAACGACTGATTTGAGCGACAAAATAATCAGTTCATACAAAATAAGATGTAATTTTAAAAACATGGCTTCAGTAAAACCACCTTTAGCTTCACGGCACGCTGAATAAATTCCTCATTTGATGAAAACCCGGCTGTCATGAATGCACAAACACCGTTTTCTTTACATGCTGTGTGAAAGTGAATTAAAGTGAATTAAAAACACGGCATATTTCTTTCCTTTCTGATAATAAAAACCTACAGCGAGGATCAACAGGAAACATGGTTTATTTACTGCCGCGTCGAGCTACTGAGGCGTCAAACACACAGCACTGAGGATAACAACTTTAATGATGAGATAAAATCTACAAGTCTAAAAAAAAAGGATGTATATACAAATAATTGATGTTAAATAGCTCAGATCGGTATCAGGGGCCTAACATCTTGATTAGGACGTCCCGAGTCATCGCAGCATCACAGCACTGGAACTTCATCAGTTTACTGCCTGGTTACACGTTTTTATCTAAAATAAATCAAATTTAAAGATCAGCTGAAACACTTTCTGTGTCTTTGACTTGTCTTTTACTGAACTTTGCCTTAAAAAAAAACAGATTTCTCGGCGATTTCTCAGTTAAAGAATATTCCAACAATAAGCAAACAGTAACGTGATGGGTTTTTTTTTTAAATCTTTTCTCGTTTTCTGTATTTTTGTCTTTCACCAACCTGCTCCAACAGGAAGTGGAGAAGAGGAAGTGAACGCCAGCTGATCACCATGTGACGTTTGGCTATTTATGGTTTATTTTTTTGCATATAATTTGCGTATCTCGATGTTTCCGGTCTGGTCAGTTATTCTCCAACTGATTCATTTTTATTTGGCGTAGCAGAAAACTGGTCAGAACTGCAGAAAAACGGCCAACATATTTCCAGCAGCGAGTATTTAACAAACAGATGCAGCATCCCTCAGAGGGGGTTGAATTTGGCTGTTTTCACCATTTCATAAAACATAAATCAGTTTCCTCGGAGCGTAACGCAGGTGTGAGTGTGTCTGAGATAAATCCACACCTTCTATTGAGCTGCGCTCATCTGTACAACCTCAGCACCCACAGCTTCTTTCCCTACATGTCAACTCACGTCAGGGTCAAGCCGAGCGTCTTGTTGGGTCTTGATTCGTGAGCGTTTCTACACCCGGAGGACATCCGTCTGATCCAGAAGCAAAACGACGTCTTGATTAACCAAAAAATTAGAAACGCCCACCATAAATGAGCACAGGCTGAATCAGATCACCAGAAAATATCTCTAACATTTGCTCCGGTTCAGCACCAACCAGCTGTTGTTTAGTTCCAACATCTGTCAGTCTGTCGGTCACCGGTTACAGGGAGGATTACACAGACTTCTCAGAATAAGTGTCAGTCTGTTAGTTTCCCATCATTACAAACCTGAAAACAGACTCTGTTTCCACAGCAGATGTTTAAAATCCTCTAAAACTATCATTTTTTTGTTATCTTCAGCTGCTCACAGCTACATCCTTTCTCTGAGTGTTGTTCAGCTCGTAGTTAACGTTCGGTAATGATGTCTTTACTGTAGTATTTATGATGCCACTGAGGCATAAAATAAGGCGTGCACAAGTTTAACTTCAGGTTAACGTAAAACTGATCCCAGGTCAGTTTTTTCCTGATGGTTGTGTTTCACGACAGCCGCTGGGCTTTAAAGCTGAAGGAGCACCTGAACGCACCACAGATCTCCCTTCACGAAGCGGGACCTTTCGCCCTCCCCTCTCACGTGGCGTTCCTTTACACGCTCACCCGCAGGCGGCGGTGCATGCGTTTGCATGGCACACACGTGGCGGTTCATACGGTTCGGACGGGCGTCGAGTCGGTACTGCAGCACGACGACAGGATCCAGTCCCGGTCCACACCCACGTCTCACCTGAGACTGCCTATTTTCCTGCGAGAAGCGAATGTTCTCTGTAATCAGCCGCTCCCACACACTAACTATCAGGAACTATAAAGCCTCGTATCAGTAACGTGACTAAGCAGCGAACCTTTTTCTCTCCAGCAGCCTGTAAACGCAGGGCGTGTCCGGTCTGTGTGCGCCGTGTGGGAAAAGCCTGTATTTTGCTCTCTGCACACACACTTAATTATATATACGGACCGAAAAAACGACCATAAAACACAGCAACATAATCAGAAACTGTTGTTTACAGTCGTGTGTGTGTTCCTGCAGAATCTACACACTCCTGTAGGTCAGGGCTGAAAACCATTTACTATTCCTCTCACACACACACACACACACACGAGCTCTGCTAATGTTTCATTCACAGCTCACCTTCAGTATACAGCACAGGACACACACACACACACACACAGGCAGGTTGTTACCTGAAAGCCTCCGGGGGGTGAGGGACGGTCAACTCCTTTAAAGACTCAAACTAACAAGGAGTGTAAAGAAAAATAATAATAAATACGTTTATATAGTTGTTTTTATAGTCGGAGCAGAAAAAATGAGATTATTTACTTAAAACATAACTGTATGACAGTTTGATTCAGTAAATCAACATAAAGTCATTATAGCTGTGAAAAATGTGTGATTTTTTAATGTTTTTATACTCCTAACCAATCATTAAATGATCATTTGGGGGTTAATTGAACTGTAACTCAAACCAGCAGATATTCCTCGCCTTTGTTCAGTTCAGATTATCTCGTTTCATCTGATTTTGGCTCCAACTTTAGCTTTAAACGCTCTCCGCCGCGGCGTTTCCTCCCTTAAAACGACTCCCGTAGTCGCCATTTCTTCTCAGAAGAAGAAGAAGAAGTTTACAGTTTTCCTCTTCCCACCTGACTCCGTCGTTCTCCCTCCGGCTCCGTTTACACCCGGGGATTATTTCACCGAACCCACAGCCGCTAACAGAGTTTATCGAATGTAAACAGGCGACTCGTAATTGTTGGCAACAAAACAAAATTTCTCTCATTTATTATAAATCACGTGGTGGACTTCTGGTAGTGAATGAGATGCATTTATGGTTTATTTTTATCATCAATGAAACGCAAATACAAAAAAATTAACTCAAAAATGTTGCATTTTTTGACAACTATTAAGGCTTTCTAACTTTAGAAAGTATTTACTTTAAAACTGATAGCTCGGACTTTATCTAAAAAACTGCTTTAAGGTCCACAAAGACATTCATAAAAAAACTGGCTTTAAAGACTGAAACCAGTGCATGTTTTAGACTTATTTGGGAACAAACATTAACGATTTAATGTCCTGAATGTCTTTAAAGTGTTAAATTACTTTGATTGGAAGTTCGACCATTAAAAAAAATCTACATTTTTATTAAATAGGTGCAAAAACATAAGCATGAAATCAGTTTTGTGTGCTGGGTTTGACACGTTTGACGCAGATATGTTCAGCTCTGTAACCGTGTGGCGCCGGAGGGTTTCTGTTCGGGTCAAATGATCGAGAATCTGGCGGCACCGCAGCACCAACCTGCAGCTTAGCATCTGGAGGACAGAGCTTTAAATATCAGCTTTATCACTGGTATTAAAAAAAAAAACACATTTTCTGCCCTGAAAAGTAAAAATTCCTCTAAACTCTCGGCACTTTAACAGACATGAAACCATTCGATGGAACCAATTTAGATCCAAGGTTTGGGAGAAGTGAATTCAAACTGCATGTTGGGTAAAAACTGGGATGAAACGGACACTGAGCTAGAAGGGAGAGGGGTGAAAGCAGAGACGGAGGAAGGTCGATGGCTCATAATGTCAGTCCTGATACAGCTGAGACAGAAATCAATAATCTGCCCACCTCGCCTGAAGCTAAAGGTCCTGCCAAGCCGCCGCAGGACGGCGTGGACCCGAGCGCTGCTCAGTAATCCTGAAAGCAGTGAGAAGAAACGTAAACGAATCTGTGCCAGCAGGGCGTACCGTCGGCACGTTTCATTTTAAATCTATTTTTAGGGAAAATGGATCCGCTTCATGTTGGTTTACCACATTCAGACAAACGGCGCTCGATGGGGGGGCCGGCGGCGGTAAAATCTATTTTCAGACGCTCCGCAGACGTGGAAGATTCTGAATCAGTTTTCAAAACCTGCTTTAGTTTAAAACGGAGCAGTTTGCCCCAGCAGAGCTGCCGTAGCTTCCTGCTGCGACCCTGAACGTCTGTCTGTAATATTTAAACTTATCAGAACATGGCTGTCTTTATTAATGACTCTGAAATGTTTCATTTGTGTATAAACGTCCAGAGATAAACTCGATGCTAATCGCGTTAGCGCTTCTATGGCGTTTTAGTGTCAAGTTAGCATTTATGCTAACTGTTGGTCAGCAGAACGTTGACATGTTAGCATCCAGTTTTTAATTTAAAACTAATCGTTTCTCTTCATGTTAGCCTGAAAACTACATGCAGCTTTAAAAGGTAGTTTTGTTGATTTACAACATGAGTGCTCCAATTACAAATGATTTATCTGAGCATGGAGCGCCCGTATCGGCTCTGCGTTTCCGTCGGTTAAATACCAGGACACGATGCCGCGCAATCCACAGAAATGGTTCCTCTTCCTCGTTATCTGATGTGACTCATCGAGCCGCTTGCTGCTCTGACCGCAGGACGCCGGCGTGTTCCATCACGCTGCGATAAACGCTCCGACTTCTGAGCGAGACGAGAACTCCCTCGTCTCAAAACTCGTGGCTTTTCAGAGGTGAGGCTCTGAACATCTTCCAGTCCCAAAAATAAGCCACGCGTTGCTTAAAATCCACACACCTAATGTTTGAAAATGTTTGTATCCGTGCTGTGAATCATCACGGATTAACTCTTTCACAACGTTCCGGTATTTCTGCAGACTGAATCATCATCCGTGGTTTTCCTCAGCTGCGTTCTGATCGACACACTCGGCCTCGTGCGAGGAACTTTCCGTCGGTCTGTCCGCTGTTGAAGCAACCGATGAGGAAATTTACAGAGCCGCCTCACGAGTCGGGGACAGCTCTGAGCGCAAACAGGAAGGTGGCGGGGAGAAATCATCCCGTTTGTCCCGACGTACACGCTAACGCCTCTGAGGATACGAATCTTTCTTCGTGTTCCAAAGCAGAACGTGTCCTCTCGATGCCGTTTATCGCCGCAGGAAGTGTGAAATGTCTCTGTAAGTGCGAGGTCGCTAAACGAGTAACCAGCCGAGTCCGCAGCATCTTTCAGCTTCGAGGAGTTTAAATATCCCTGGAAACAAACAATCGAACACGTCTAAACTACAGGAATCCAAACAAATAGAAGAACCAGCCTGAGGAATCATCTCACAGTCTTCAGGAAGCATCTCAGGACTAGACGCAGGAAAATATTCACGTTTTCACTTGGAGTCACTCTGAACGATATGTTCCCACCAACTTTGGCTCAAAAGTCACCAGGAGTTTACATCCAGGCAAAAAAAGATAAATAAATAAGAAAACTTAATCTGAGACGACCACAGGAGGACTATTTTTGGGAAAAAAGAACATTTTTAAAAATTCCAACGACACGACCCGCCTGAGGAAACTGAGAGCCCTGAAACGCTTTCAGACGGCGTTCTGAAACTCCACGGCAAACGCCGTCTGCAACCCGGCAGTGTTTCATCATCGGCTTGGTTTATGCGAACCCACAGCAATGATTCCCAAAGTTCCCAAGTCGGGGTCCTTGGCTAATCTCCAGATATCAACTTAAAATGAAATACCCAGATTTTAATGATATATTTGCACCATAATTGTTACAGAGAATTGAAATACGAGTCATAAACTGGTAAAAGAAAACAGCACAATCAACATTAAGACTGTTTGTGTTGCCATTATCCTCTGTTCTGAAAGGGTCATTCACATTTTTGGGATATTCAAACAGCAAACAGATGAGGTCACGCACCTTTGTCAGTATTATTCTACAGGTTGGAAGCTGAAACGTTTGGGACTGAGACACTGGAAAACCAAACAATCTACCTCACCGTAACGTGTAAGAATACAAATGGAAAATCTTTAAAAAAGGTAAAGGAAGTCTCCAGCTTTAGCATGTTATTGGGCCAAGCTTAGTTGTAAAACCAGCTCATAAATGACCGATTCTCCACCCCCCTAGAACCGACTGGAGGATCACCTTCGAAAACTTCTTCATGTCAGAACGGAGGACCTGTGCAGCCTCCTAATATCTGCATCCAGAGCCTCATTAACCACCACGTCAGCTCAACTTCATTTCATTTTCTGTCCACTGAAGAAAACCCTACCTAAAGAAAGTAAAAACTGCCTTTAAGCCAAATTATTTATTCTCATGCAACCACATTCCTGACAGACAGGTGACGCCCATCAGGCTTAAAGGAGGCAATTTACTGTCAGGTACTTTGGTGCATCCAATCTAAGTCATCGCAGAAATAAGAGACGTGTCCAAAAAAAAAAAAGAAAATGCTTGTTTCAGTGACTCTTACGCCATGTGGCACAAGTTTCACATTTCATAAGTTCTCTGCTATGTGGACTGTTATGCAATCCTCCCAGACAGGAGGTCAATAAGCACCGAAATCTGTCCAATAATGGATATTCCACACGGTCAGATAAATAAGTGGGGCAACGAAGGAACGAACAACCTGCAGAAAACGTTTTGTTTCGACTGACGTGAAACCGCACCGGAGAGAAGCTGGAACCAATAAACTTCTGTGATTTGGATGATTATTCGAGCACCAAAGTAGAAGCAGATTTGTTTTGGCTACGAGGATAAGATTTAAAACAAAAACGTCCGGGTCCGTATGTGTTCAAACCGCGCATCCTGAGATCTGTTGACATCTAGTAAATCTATATCTGTTTCCTGCTGTAAGAGGCGCACGCAGAACGTGGATTCATCCGTGAAACGAAAGCCTGAGCTGGGCGATAAAAATCAGCGACGCGAACACGCATCAGCTGAGCCAGAGAGCCTTCGCTGGATATCCTGGTGAAGAAGAAGAAGAGGAGGAGGAGAGGTGAAAAGAGCTAACGATGAACATGTGAGAGCGGTGACGAACAGCCAGCAAAGGGCAGCCTGACGAACATCAAAGCTGGTAAAAACCCGCCCCCGCCCGGGCTTCCAGACCCAGGATCAGCGCCGCTCGCGTCTCCCGGCTATTTATAACCGGCGCGGCAGGAGACTGGTGGTGTTTTAGGTTAAAGAGAGCCTCGAATATATCTGAGATCTGCGCCCCATTATCTGAGGGGCTCAGGAGGAAAAGCACGAGTCCCACAGCAGAGGAAGACGACAACAACACCTTCAGGAAGAAGGTTTAACGTTTTACAGCGACATCGCCAACTGTCAGTGGGAAAAAAGTTGTACAACTTCATCTGTGATTGTGTAAAAAACTGTAAAAAGACATAAAAACTGCCCGTTCAGGCGCGTGAAGTCCAACTTCCTGTGACCCGTTTAAGCTCCAAACAGGGCCGACTTTTCTTACCTTTCACCTCCATTTTCTCCGCTACAAAAAAGCTAAGAATGTGACAATCACTTTACAGGTTGTTGAGTAACTTCTCATTAAATCAACAGAAATGGTCTTGTCCCATATTACCAAAAGTATTCACTCACTCATCCAGATCACTGAATTCAGGTGTTCATCACTGTCATGACCACAAGCTCCTAGGCGTGCAGACTGATTCTACAACCATCTGTGAAAGAATGGGTCGCTCTCAGGAGCTCAGTGAATCCAGCGTGGTGCCAGGATGGGATGCCACCTGAGCAGTAAGTCCAGTCGGGACATTTCCTCTACAATCAGCTGTTAGTGGTTTTATAACAAAGTCGAAACGATTGGGAACGACAGCAACTCGATCATGTAAAACCACAGAGTGGGCTCAGAGGTCACCAACGTTCTGCAGGCCTCCAGACTCCATGACGCCTTCAGATCAGCTCAGGAACAGAGGAGAGAGCCTCATGGGTTTCCATGGCAACAGCTGATCCAAGCCTTCCATCACCGAGAGCGAAGTGTCGGACGCTGTGGAGTAAAGACCGCCCCACTGGACTCTAGAGCAGTGGAGACGTGTCCTCTGGAGGGACGAGTCTGGGTTCGGCCGCTGCCAGGAGAACGGTTCTGGTCTGACTGCGCTGAGCCGAGTGTAAAGTTCGGTGGAGGGAGGATCATGGTGTGGGCTTGTTCTGCTTAGGTCCAGAGAAAGGAACTCTTAATGCTTCAGCATCAGAGACGTTTTGGACAAGTCATACAGTTTGGGGACGGCCCCTTCCTGATCCAACATGGCTGCACACCAGAGCACAAAGCAAGGTCCATAAAGACCTGGATGAGGAAGAACTTCCTGACCTCGACCTGACAGAACACCTTCGAGCTGAATCAGAGCCAGGCCTCCTGTCCAACATCAGGGTCTGAACTTCTGGAAGAATGGTCCAAAACTCCCATAAACTCTCCTAAACGTGTGGAAAACCTTCCCAGAAGAGCTGAAGCTGTTATAGAAGCAGAGTGGGTCAATATGTGTGTGAAGGGAGGCGAGCGAATACTTTTGGCGATATAGTGTACACTACTTATCCCGTGCATTGTAATTAATGCCATCATATCCAATTAAAAGAAAAGACAAAATAAGGTTGTTAAATGCTTAAAAATTATCATAGATGGAAAATTACTTTGAAAAAAGGTGTCTGAAGTGAAACCATCAGTGGTGATGAATGGACGGATTAAAAGTTAAGGCTTTAATGGGAACATCTTGATTTGTTTGAGGAGGAAAAAACAATTTAAAACTCACCTTCATGTCGTTCATGATGAGCTGGAAAAGCCCTCCCAAGGCGCTGCATTCCTTCTCTATTCCCGCATCCATTTTTCCACAGGCTCGGAAAAATCCTCAACGTCCCAAAAAACTTTTTACCTTCCCCCCCTTCCCTGAGTTTATAACACCCCACCAGGCCGATCAATGGAGGCTTTTTTTCTTAAACTAGACGGGGGTTGATAACACCTCCCAGGGGGACAAAGTCCGCTTTAAACAGAAAAAAACCCGAAGATAAAAAGCTGATAAACGGGAGTAAAATCCGGCGTCTCGGAGCGGTTCGTCAGCCGATGCTACCAGCCGGCCAACTTGACGAACGTCCCGGAAAACAGCTCATGTTGCCCGGACCCTGCGGCCGACTGTCCGGGGGGGCGACGGGGGTCGGAGGAAGAGAGCGGCCGTCGGCCTCTTTAGGCTCGGTTCCGAGCGGTTTCGGATAACCGAACCTCTCACCTCCGCGACTGCTAACTCGGCTAACGCGGTTAGCCCAGGCAACCTGTGACTGCGCGCGTGCGTCCGAAACGCGCACCAACACGGTCCCGTCTGGAGGAAAGGTGGAAAAAAATATATATAAATATAGCCGGTCCGGTTCTTATCTGCGGTCCGGTTCGGGTCCAGGTCCCTCCGGAAGTTTATCCGAACGGTTCGCGGCTGTTTTTGGGCGAGTTTCGACTCCAAGAACCGACAGTTTCCCTGCAGCCCGTCCTCCAGGAGTCCGAACCCGAACTGAATGAGCTTTTCCCAAAACTGCGCGTGAGGGTAAAGCCACCGGATGTGGAGGCAAACACCGCATCCGGTCCGGAGTGTCAAAATAAAACTCCGTCAGTCAGCTAGTTTACACACAGTAGATAGTTGTGCTTTTGGCTGTGTCTGACTGTTAGCAAAATATCTCTCGAATCGGCGGACGGATTTTCATGAAACTCACAGAAATTAATTATTAGATTCACGTCTACAACGTGATTAACTTTTGGAGTCACCCCAACTCAAGATGGCCACCGCAGCTATTTGACTTTGGCAAACAAAAAATCAACTGTAACTCAGTCAATTTCACAAAAAACGAGCTAAAAGTTGACGCAGTAGTAGCTGAGAGTGATTGCCAACCAAAGCCTTGAGTACATTACCTGTTCGTACATCTATTAGCAAAATATCTCATGAACCACTGGGTGGATTTTAATGAAATTTCTCAACATAAGCAGTCTGAAACTC
The DNA here is from genome assembly GCF_001649575.2 of Kryptolebias marmoratus. Taxonomy (NCBI): domain Eukaryota; kingdom Metazoa; phylum Chordata; class Actinopteri; order Cyprinodontiformes; family Rivulidae; genus Kryptolebias; species Kryptolebias marmoratus. Next base: position 2,994,548 of record NC_051433.1, read on the forward strand.
TGGCATGAAAGGTGCTCAGCCTTTAAATTTTATTTGTATTTGTGCAAATAAAGGTAACAATAGGTTCAGGATCATGGCCTAAAAATAAATTACCTCTTTTTGTAACCAATGCAGAAATAGAAAGTTCCAAACATTCAGGATTTTAATGATAGAGCTGTATTGTCTCTATCTTCCTTTATGGTTTTTAATTTTGTTTGTTGTTCTTGTTCTTGCAAGGCTTTGCTTTAAAAAGAAGAAGGAGAATAGGAAGTTTCCTTGTAAAAATGTTAAGATTTAGTTCTAAACTGTGAAGAGTTTGCTTTCTTGAGCCTTTTATTTATTTATTTTATCAGTTACCTTCATCTACTGCAGGTGAAACACTTACAGTTCATAAGTACCTTACTCAACATCACCTAAAAACAAACATAATGAGCCTATATTTATAAAAAAAAGTGGTCTATAAGTTTGTTATCTTGCTGCTAAATAAACCACTTTTTTGCAAATCTGTTAAATTATTATTGTTGCAGTTTGAGTTACACATTTAAGCAAATTTAATAAACATTTAATTTTGTTTTAGATCGAAGAGAAAAAAACCCCAGAGCTAAGTTTCAGAGATTAACAACGCTTTTAGCGGGGCTTTTATTTTCGAAACTTTCCGATTTCCTGTTGACGCAGGTCGGTGGAGGCTTGTTTGTGGTTCGGAGGGGCGGGGCTTCTGAGGGGCGGGGCTACGGAGGATAAACCCAAAAGTTGCTGAAGCAGAGTTTACCTTATTAAAGTAAAAATATTCACAAAATAAAACACCAAAGGGTCAGATGGAAGATATGATGAGATTATATTCAATAAAAGCAGTTTTTTTGTTATTATTTCTTTTGTAACCTGATTTTAATCCACTGCAGGTCAGAAGTAAACAGGTGAGAATTCAGATTACCATATTTGTTGCCTTTTTTAAGGTATATTAGCTGTGGCGGTCATCTTGAATTGGATTAACTCCTAAAGTTAATCAGTGCTGAAGCGTTACTTTGTTTAGATTTTATTAAAAACGGGAACATGTTTGTTTTTTAGTTACATATTCGTGTTCAGAGATTATATTCATATCAGAAGAACCTCAGGTTCAGGTTAATGTCCGCATTAAACATGAATAAATCTGCTGTAAACTCATTTAGGATTGTTTGTAGCTTTTTATGTTTTTAAAACTTTTAATATTTACCTAAACTTTTGTGTTTTTCATCACATTTCCATCTTGATCAAGACTTTATAACAGATAAACCTTACAAACTGTTAAATCTGTTACATGTTTTTTAATAATCATCCAGATTTATGATTATTTTTCTGCTCAGACCTTCGGTTTCCACAGAAACCAGACTGTTGTTCAGTGGGTGATCCTGTGATTCAGCAAAACATTCACGTGTATGCAAAACCAGAGCTCACACACACACACACACACACACACCACATGTTGGTCTCCATGGCAACCAGGAGGCGGATGGAGCGGTGACTCAGCTCGTTTCCAGGTGAATCAGAGAAAAATAAAACTCAACGTGTCGCGACGAAATCCTTCAGCCCGTGTCGGTTTCAGGCAGGAATCCAACTTTTAGGACGAACTTCAGCGTAAAAATCATTCAAACGCCACAGAAGACGTAACAGCAGGCAAACATTGGTCTTTTATTAATGTTAAAAACTGATAAAAACGGAGCTTGGACCCCTTTAAACAGCGTTTACTACGAAGTAAATTCAGCCAGGACCGTCCTCCCCGGAGGTTTAACTCCAACTTTCTCAGACAAGTAAGATTTCAATCAACTAACCCATGAACCATCAGCAGCCAAGAGGCGGCTCGGGGGCCCAGTAGGGACGCAGTGAGCTGGAGGCCGTCCCCGTCCCTCGTCTCTGAGGTTTCGAGATGACCCACCCTGTTCTACCTCAGCTCCTCGCAACTTCTACCTCAGTCTTTCTTAGAAACATATTAAGAACCAGCAGAACACAGAAAGGAAACCCGGGCTCACTTTAAAGGCGGCCGGACTTCATTAAAAGTAAAAAAACACAAAAATTAATGTAAAACGCATCGTTTTCTCTGATAATTTATAATAAAAGACCACAAGAGGACCGTCAACATTTTCACATTGACATTTTTGTCTTGGCTGAGAAGCTGGAGCACTGTTTTTACAAAGGAGCCACCTGTGACCTTTAACCCTGTGACCTTGAAATCAATAGAGATCATCCCTGGCCCATGAGGTGTCCACCTCTGCAGTTTGACATTCCTACATCCAACGGTTGCAGAGTTAGAGAACAGACAATGGTTTGTGCAAAGAAGCCACCTGTGACTTTCCGCTTTGACCCCCTGAAGATGAAATCAATAGGGATCATCCCTGGCGCATGAGGTGTCCAGCTGTGCAGTTTGATTTTTCTATCTTAAAGGGTTCATAATTTAGAGCTGGGACAGGAAGCTGTCCCCTGAGGGACGGATCATATTGATAAAAATATGTCCCGATTTTGCAAACTGGACTTAATAATTTAGGTGTCCTTAATGAATAATCTGCAGCTGGACGTCCCCAGGAAGACCCTTCTCTGCCTGCTCTTGTGATTTATTTAATCTCCCGTTCAGGATGACGCAGAGAGACAGGAGACAGAGACGGACGGTACGCTCCGTCCACGCCGCAGTCTTCTCCTCTTCTTTGCTGGATCCCAGGATTTACGACCTCCTCCCAGCTGTGCAGGGGGGGCTCCTGGTCTTGGGTCCAGCAGGTACCCGTCAGCCCACAAAGAACACGTTGTTCCCATCCAGGGTGTGTTAGAGCGATTAAATCCAGAAATCTGGGCTCAGTCATCGGCCGATCGGCAGCAGAGTCGCCCAACACTGAGATGATTCAGGAAGTTCTGACACGATTTGACCAAAACATCTGGAACACGAGATGACCTCTGACCTCTGACCTCCGACATGGAAGACAGATTATTGTATTGATTCTGTTTACATTTAAATTATTGTATTTATTTCTTCCAAGAGCAGCCAACTGGCTTTTCACAATAAAGGTCTTCTGACCCTCTTTATTAGATTAAAATGCACAACGCTTCACCAGAAACCAGATCTAGGCCACAGTTTATGCTGCTTTTAACCATGAAAGAGATTTCAGGGTTTTGTTTTTTCTGTGTTGCTGAATAATGTGTTGGGACTGAAGTGATGGTTTGTACACTGCTGCCACCTGGTGGACTCCTCCAGGGCTGTCCCTGGTCTCTGATCCTGTCTGTGGTCTTCATGGACAGGAGAGGAAGGTGTCTCAACGTCTGATGTGGTTCTGTTGGCGTCTTCAGGCCGGGACCTTCAGGGTGGACAGGGGATGGTCGGGATGAGAGTCGGCTCCTCTGAGTCCAAGGCCGTGGTTCCTAACAGGAAACGGGTCGGGGGCGAGTCTCTGCCTCACCTGGAGGAGTCCGAGTATCTGGGAGTCTTGTTCCTGAGTGACGGGAGGACGGACGGATCGGACCCTCGTCTTCAGGAATGAGGGTCGAGTCAAAAGACAAAACTATGGACTTCCTGCTCTGTCTAACATCTAACCCTCACCTGTGGTCCTGAGGTTTGGATCAGGACACAAAGAACCAGATCCTGGATCCAAGCAGCTGAAATGAGCTTTCTCCATAGGGCGGCCGGGCTCAGCCTCAGAGAGTCGAGTCGCTGCTCCTCCTCGTCGAAAGGAGGCAGCTGAGGAGGTTCATCCAACTGGGAGGAGACCTCGGGGCAGACCCAGAACTCTCTAGAGGGATTCTGGATCCTCTCTGGTCTGGGAACAACTCAGGATCCTCCAGGAGGAGCTGGAGAGTCTCTGAGGATGGGGAGGACTGGAGGACTGGATGGATGGATGGATGGATGGATGGATGGATGGATGGATGGATGGATGGATGGATGGATGGATGGATGGATGGATGGATGGATGGAGTTATAAGACAGTTAAATCTCATCCACCTGCAGCTCATCCAAACTGTCAGTTTTCTAAAACTGTCTAAAGACCAAATTTGAGGCCATCTTTTTCTATAAAAACAGCCCCTTTCAAAATAAAATACTCCACTGACAGAGTATGTCCTGTGAATGACCCTCAACTACTACCACGTCAGATTTTAACATCTATAATGTTAGCCCTGTGGCGGCCATCTTGAATCAGATTGATTGACTGAAGTGTTATTTTATTTGTAAACATTACAAATAAGAGGATTTTAGCACTTTTCCAACATCTGGACTACTTTAAATTTCTTCTGCTTCAACATTTCAAATACTTAGATTAGATTAGATAATCCTACATTAAATATAGATCCAATAAAACATAGTTTGTGTTCTTCTAAACCTTTATTCTGTTTGTAAAAGTGTTATTTTCTTTTTGTTTTATTGGACCTTAGCTCTGGTCCAGTTAAAATCTGATCTGAATCATTGTTCATGAAACACAGATTAGGATTTGGAAAACCTTCATTTTATTTATGAAACTTCTTTTTAAAACGGGTCAACTTTAGCCCTTTAACAGCATCTGGTCCGGTTGGAAATGTAGATCTGATCTGTGTGAACCTGTGTGAGGCCTTCGTGCTGAGGAGGAAGGACTCGGAGACGCTCTGCGGCCTGCACCTGGAGAAATTCAAGCTGTTCTGTCTGGATCACCAGGAGCCCGTGTGCGTCATCTGCCGAGACTCGAAGGCTCACAGCGAGCACAGGTTCAGGCCGATCGACGAAACCGCCCAGGAGTGCAAGGAGAAGGTGGAGAAGATGCTGCTGCCGGTACACAGGAAGCTGAAAGTGGCAGAGGACGTTAAAGAGAGGGTCGAACACATGTTGGATCACGTGAAGGTCCAGGCCGAGCACACAGAGGGCCGGATCACGGAGACGTTCCAGAAGCTTCACTGGTTTCTCCAGGAGGAGGAGAAGGCGAGGGTCTCTGCTCTGAGGAGAGAAGAGAAGATCAAAAGTAAGAGGATGAGACGAAACATGGAGGATCTGCGTGGAGCCATAGGAGCGCTGTCCAACACCATCAGAGCCACGGAGCAGGAGGTGAGAGGCAACAACGTCTCGTTTCTACGAAACTACAGGACCGCCGAGACCAGAATCCAGGAGAGCCTCCGGCTGGATGATCCGCAGGAGTTCTTCGGAGATCTGATCGACGTTCCCAAACACCTGGGGAACCTGAGCAGCCTGACCTGGACCAAGATGAAGGAGACCATCTCCTCCACGCCTGTGATCCTGGACCCGAACACAGCCCACCCACACCTGGTCCTCTCCGAGGATCTGACCAGCGTGAGGTACGGAAAGAGACAGAAGGTTCCCAAGAACCCAGAAAGGGTGGATTATTACCGCTGCGTCCTGGGCTCCGAGGGCTTCAGGTCCGGGTCTCACCTCTGGGATGTGGACGTTGGAGACAACAGCCACTGGGGTTTAGGCATGGCAGCGTGGCTCGACTACAGGAAGAAGGACATCCGCTCTGGACTCTGGATGATAAAGTTGGAGCGTGACGGATACTCGGCGATGTCCCCCTCCGATAAAACGAGGCTTCCTCAGGTCCGGAGGAGACTCAGGAAGGTCCGGGTTCATCTGAGGTGCGGCAGAGGAACTCTGTCGTTCTTCGACCTGGAAAGCGGAGCGCACATTCACACCTTCACGTTCATTTTTAAAAACACCCTCTACCCTTACTTCAGCAACGGGAACAGATCCCCGCTGAGGGTTTTACCTGCGAGCAGCTCCACGAAGATCCCTCCGCTGATTCTCATGGTTCTTCTCCTGACGATGGCGGTGCTGCTGTCTGCCCTCATCATGATTTAGCCTCAAACATTTGGACTTTAACGGTTATACTTTTATGAGACTTAATGTTTTAAAGCTGGTTAAAAAAGGACTCAAACATCTTCTGTTGATGGTTTCACTAAAAGTCGCTTTAAAGAATAAAATTCTCTGTTAAATTTGATTCCAGCTTCTCGACAGGAAGGTTTTATTTTGAAAATAAAAAGCTGTTATTTAACTTTAATCATTTATGTGATTTGGCTTCAGGTAAAGAAGAAGTCAGTTGTCCTTTTTGAGTCTGGCTGGACTTTTTTTATGACAAAAATGTCCAATAAGACAAAATCTTGTCAGAGCTGCTTTTGTTCCTTCAGCTGGTTTCAGAGCTTTGATCAAACTGGCCTCGACAAAAATGATGGTACCTGAGCCAATCAGCTGGTTTCTGCACCTCTGAGACTTCTGCACCTGTCCTCAGGTGTCCTCAGGTGTCCTCAGGTGTCCTGGTTCACTCCTCCAGCTGTCTCAGGTCTGAAGGCTTCCTTCTCCAGATGTTCAGCAGGATTTGGATCAGGACCCAGAAGGCCTCTTCAGAACGGTCCGATGTTCGGTTCTGACCCGTTCTTGGTGTTTGGACCCATGAGCTGAGACTGAGACCGAGCTTCCTGACTCTGAGCAGCACATCTGGCTCCAGGAAGCCTTGATAGTCTTCAGAACCGGGCCTCCTCCGTGTCCCCCTGTAGGTTCAGGGTTCTGGTCTTTGTCTCATGTTTGGATCTGTGGACACAGAGGTGATGGGACTTGTTGTCCAAAAGCTCCAGTTTTGTCTCGTCTGTCCAAAGGACATTGTCCCAGAAGCTCTGTGGACTCTCAGTCTGTCTTTATGACCTGGTGTCCTCCTCAGCCGTCTTCCATTCAGTCCACTTTGTCTCAAACAGCTGACACTGATGACCTTTGACCTCGGAGTTCACCTATGATCCGTCTCTTCAGTTGTCCTCTTGTGGACACGTCCAGGGAGGTTGTCTCCAGTCCTGTGGACCTTCTGTAGTCTCAGGGACGTCCAGCTGAAAGTCTTTACCTTCAACCTGCTGCTCCTGAGACAACTCTGTCCTCAGCTTCCTGTCCTCCATGTTCAGTGTGGGACACACCCTGATCCCTAACAGCCCTGTGACTACCTGTCTCCCTTTAAACAGCCTGACTGATTCCAGGACATGTCCCTGTGGACACATTAGTCTCAGATTAGTTTCATTAGTTTGTTTTTTTTAATAATAATAAAAAACTCCTGTTTGGTGACACCTGGTGGCCAAAAGCCTGAATCGCAGCTCGAACCTCCAGAGCTGCTGTCAGCGTGGATCTTTGTGGCTGAAAGAATAAAGTTTTGGTTATTTGGTGAAGAAATAATGTTGATGAATAAACTTGTGCCTCTTTGTTTGTAACGTCTTGATGTTTGTAAACATAAATAAAAAGAAAACATTACATTTAGGTTAAATTATTCTCATATTAAATGTTAAACTTGTGTTTTCTCAGCGGTCTGAATCATTCACAGACACACGGTTGAAGCAAACCTCCAGTTTAATAGAAACTTGTACAAATAAATATGTCGAAACTGATTTTAACTCACAGATTGTTCCGTTTTTATATAAAAACCTTCAACAGACAAACAGGCGACGCGTTCGTGGAGAAAAATAAGAAAATAAACGAGGAGTTTTAAGGCACAGCTCAGCTCAAAGTAACTTTTATTTTGATTTAAATTTTAAAAATTATAAAAAAACTCCATCAGCGCAGCGTATCCAGTGTTGATTTAACAACATTATAAACTAAATATGCAGATAAAACGAGTAATAATTACCTGATTAATGACTATTCAAACAAAAGGCAGCTTTTGGAGGAGTTTCAAAATAAAATGACATCTCATCTCTCATAAAAGAGCTAAAATAGAGAACCTTTATTTTATAATTGATGTTTTAAATTTTAATTTCTGTCACAAATAGCTGATCAGAATAAATCTCATCGTAATTATTACAGAATAAATTAATAATAATTCAGATTGTTTTAATAGAAACACTGGAGCTGTTTTTATTTAATCCCATCTGCAGCTGCACGTCGATTTAATTGAGAATTAATCCACTTTTTATTTAAAAACTGGATTATTCACCAAAATAAAATGTGACTTTCTTCAATTTTGTTGCTTTTAAAAGCTTTAAATAAAAAAAAGAGACGCAGTCGGGTCCATCCTGAACGTTTAACTCTTAAATAAAGATTTAAAAACTTTTAAAAAGTGGTTTTAAAATGTGAAAATGTGTTTTTTCATTAACAGCTTGTTAGATTAAAAGATGTTTAGAATCTTAAATCGTTATAAATTTGAAGGAGAGAAAAGAGAAGAATCTCATCTGAACTGAAATAAAGTTCCTAAAAATGTGATTTCTAAGAGTTTATTTCAAATAAAAACCATTTAATGTTTAGGAATGTAGATTTAAGTGTTTAGATTTAGAAAAATCAGCAGAATTTGGGAACAAAATAAACATTAAACATTAAAAAAGGCAAACAGATTGAGAGAAATTAGAGTAAAAATCCTTTTACTGGTTCCGTTTAGAAAATTAATTAAAAATGATTTTAAAAATATGTACAAAAACAACAGTTCAGTTACAGGATTTAAAAAAAATTAAAAAAAATCCAGATAATAAACAGAAACATAAATAATTTATAAAAAACAAACAAACTGTTTTTAACGAGTTTGATTTTCAGCGTTTAGTGTCGATTCGAACGTTTTCCACCAAAAAAATAAAAATTAATTCAGATTTAAAGAAAAGTTCAATTAAACCGAACTCGGCTGAACGGTGGGAGTTCTGCCAGCCGGCGGCCCGGTTCTAACAGAACCGAGGCTTCGGCTGATTTCTCCTCCAGCTTGTTTTTTGGGCCCGACCGGAACCAGAACCGGTCAGGGAGCTCATGTTGCTGGTTGGTGATGAGATGAAGAACCTGTTCGGTCTCCATCAGATCAGAGAAGGTCCGTTTGGTTCTGGTTTCCAGCTACGAGTCCAGAACCTCGGCTGCTGTCCGACTCGTCCCGCGGCCGTCCAGCTGCCTGTCGGCGCCGGCGGCCTCCCTCTCCTCGCGCCGCCTCTTGGCGAGGTCGCTGGCGATGGCGAGAGCTCCTCCCTTCAGGAACCGGACAAAGTTCTCCCCGACCAGCGGGCCCATGGCGTACAGGCCGGGCCCGTCCGCCGCCAGCACACGGTTGGTGAACGGGTCCACGTCGATGGGGTTCCGCCGGCACGAGATGGGGTCGTCGGGGTTGGCGCCCAGCGAGCGGCCGGTGTCACGCAGAAAGGAAAGGTTCGGGTGGGAGCCGATCAGAACCAGCGCCTTGGAGACCCGGACCACCGTCTGCTCGCCGGAGTCGGACTCCAGGACGCACTTCCGGTCGGGTCGGAACGCCACGACCCTGTGGCGCGGGAAGCTCAGGTAACCGGTGTACGAGGAGGAGGGCGGAGACGGGCTGGAGGAGGACGGGTCGGGGTGAAGGTTCTGGGTCCGTTCCTGGGTCGGCTGGTGCTGCTGCTGGGTCATCATCTGATGGACCTGGGAGGCAAAGATCAGGGGAGATTAAAAAATTATTTGATTTAAAGAAATAAAACGTTAGAAACGTCTCGATCAAAAGCCTAAAACTTCAGCTGATTTATGAGCCGAAGGTCTTAAAACGTTAAAGTTAATAAAACAGCCGAAGTGACTGAAAACGGGTCGTTTCCGCGAAAATCTGCAGCTTAAAGCGATTCGTTTACGTTGAGCGTGTACCCGCGTTTCAAAACCGAACACATCTGATAACTACCGAAACAAAAACATTTAGATGTGTTTACGCTGACACAATAAAGCTGCGTTTATTGTTCATTTTTATACAAAAAAGCTACAAAAAAACATAAAAATATGAATTTTTTTACTTATTTTCCAACAAAACTTAATAAAATTCATCCATCTTTGGGTTTATTCATTTATTCTAAACTTGTAAACGCGTCCATTTTCGGTAAAATAATTTAAGTGATTTAATTTGTAAATATTAACCCTCGCCGCTCACCTTGTGGTACTCGGGATACAGGAGTTTGGGCAGCTGGTTGAAGATGAGGCCGGGGTCGGCGACCGAGCGCCTGAAGGCGTGGTACACCGGCGTGTTCAGGTGGTGCGCAGCCAGCACGGCGTCGGCCGCCGTAAGCCCCGCCCCCACCACCAGCACCGGGTCCGAGGACTGGTCCAGCTCGCCGCCGGAGATGGCCGCCTCCAGCTCCCAGAAGGAGTGGCAGACGAAGGGCAGCGACTCGCCCGGCACGCCGAGCCTGGCGGGGATGTCGTGCGTTCCCGTCGCCAGGACCACGTTCCGGGCCAGCAGGGAGAACGGAACCTCCTCTGAAACCGCGGAACCGTCTAGAACCAGGACAGAAGGAACCTTTAGCTACTACAGAACCAGCGGCCGCGAGCCGAGGCGGATTTCTCCCGCCGTACCTCCGAGATCCTCGCCCTCCCGCTGCTGCAGCCCCGACACTCTCCAGCAGGGCGGCGACCCGTCGCGGCCGCCATGCTCCCTGGTTACCGCGGTAACCGTGGTCCCACAGGCAAAGTTCTGCCCCAGGGACATCTGGGAAACGTAGTGCTGGTAGTAGGAGGCAATCTCTGCTGGGGTGGCGCGATCGTTTCTCACATTTCTACAAAAACAAAAACATCATTTTTATAAACAAATAAATGATAAAATAATAAAAACAGAAGTCAGAAATGTTCAGAATTAACAACAAGAAGTGGTTTTATTATTAAATAAACTTGTTGGGAAGCTGCTGGTAATAAAACAAACCCGAGAGAGGAAGGCACCATCTTATTTGTTTTGGAAACAAATTGTGATTTTATGCAAATCTGTTAAACAAATTGAAGCTGGAGTCACAAACAGAAGCACTTCCTGCTCCTCGGCAGCTCCGCGTTTATAAAGTTCAGAGTTAAATCAGCTGGAAAGGTTTCAGATTCTACATCTTAATGACAACACACTGTCCGATGCTTTTTAATCAACAGATTTAGCTGATTTAGGCTAACAACGATAAAGCTTAGCTTTCATTTTAAAACAACAAAAAAACTCCTGTTAAAGGTTATAAGTTAACTCTTAGCTTCCTAACAAATCATTTAAGGTTTTTTATGTTTAAGTTGGGAACAAAGAAACGTCCGTTAGCTTTAAGCTGCTAGCTAGCTAGCATCTTTAGCATCACGGCTGCTTGTTTTTCCCAGTTTTTAAAGCTAATGAGCAGATTTTAGCCAGATTATTTGTACGATAAACTATTCGCCGTTTTGTTAAAGACGCCTAATAGTCGTTCGTGTCGTCTGAAAGCTGTAACTTAATGATTCTGAGTCTAAATTAACCCCCGACGTTCATGCTAACGTAGCAACGTCTCACAGAAACTTGGGACAAATATTCCAGTCTACGTTCAGGATTGTGACAGGAGCTCTGTAAGAACAGAAACGAAGCGTTCTGTGTCTGATCAGCTCGTACCTGCGCTTGTCTCTCATCCAGTCCTTCAGTTTGAGTCCAGGAAGCTCCATCCAGTTCGCCAGGCTCAGCGTCAGCATGGAGCCCTCCATGGCCTGCAGGGACACGAAGCTGTGAGCCGGGGGTCGACCCTTCACCGAGCGTTTACTCAAATCAGACGGCCGGCGTGCAAACGAGGAGCAACAAACCGTCGGGTTACGGCTTTATGACGCCGGGGAAGTTAAAGCTGCTCACGTCCAGTTAAAAACAGAATAAACAGCTTTTATTTCTTCACATTTTCTTCAAGACTGAACTGAAGATATTTTGATAACGTCGACGGTTCATCTTTAAATTAAAACGTTTGTCAGCAGAATTAAAACTGGTCAACTCGTTTGGGTCCAACAGTTTAGACCGATTGGTTCATATTTCTGCAGGAAGGTTTTTAAAACGATCTGAAGTGAAATAGACTGGAAAACGAGGCGATGTTTTCACCAGCTTTTCTGGAAAATGTGACCAACAACCTGAACTCGTCAAAGATTTCAGGACAGATGATTCCATCACCTTTTATCCTAAACTCTGAGGATGTTTAAGATAAAATAATATTCTGACAACTTCTTTTGTTGTATCTAAGAGAATCTGCTGCTACGTTTGTCTGAATCCAGCTGAGCGGTTTGTTTACGTTCAGCGCGTACCTGCGTTTCAGAATCTTACGCCAACGTATCTACGGGAGTGAACTCCTCCAAACGGACCGTCTGACATAAATCAGGACAAACTTTATTTACCTTTAACTTCATGCTTTGCAGTGAGAACCTTTAATAAAAAAGTCTTTGGTTTCTTATCTCCGAACGTCGAAGTTTAAAAACCAGGACTGAAGAGTAAAACTAAATAAAAACTATAAAATACGGTGATTCTGATGCAGATGAAACATGTAATCAGCTGCTTACATGCCAGGCTCCTCCAGGTGGGCCCTTCCCCAGAACCAGGTGAGGAACGGCGCGCTCCGGTTCGTAACGCCACTCCAGCGGAGACGTGTGGTCCAATCCGAAGTCGCTGTCGGGCAGCAGCAGCGAATCGAAAAGCACCGCCACGGGGTTGGACGACCGGCCCTCCAGGCCCTCGCACAGGTACTCCAGATCCTGCAGTGGGGGCGGGAGAGGGGACGGCGTTACGCTGAGGTGAAACAGCTCAGATGTGTGTGTGTGTGTGTGTGTGTGTGTGTGTGTGTACCTGCTCCATCAGCGGCAGGTGAGGCTGCTCCGACAGCTTCCCGTGCAGCAGGGGGTTCGGGTGCCACGCCTCAGGCGACAGGTAGGGGGTGTGGCCTGACAACAGGTGTGACAGGCAGATCCCCGACGGGCCGTTACCTGAGAGACACAGAGAGACGTGAGGACGGGCGAGTTCTGGTCCTCAGAGACACACAGACGTGAGGACGGGCGAGTTCTGGTCCTCAGAGACACACAGAGA
>NC_051433.1:3008685-3031804 GCF_001649575.2 Kryptolebias marmoratus
ACAGAGACGTGAGGACGGGCGAGTTCTGGTCCTCAGAGACACAGAGACGTGAGGACGGGCGAGTTCTGGTCCTCAGAGACACAGAGACGTGAGGACGGGCGAGTTCTGGTCCTCAGAGACACAGAGACGTGAGGACTGATTTTCACGAAGGAATCACCAGACGTACTGCCACAGCTGGAGACCACCTGATTCAAGATGGCCGCCGCAATTAATCCACACAAAGTCATCCCCGACTTGTGTTACTCAGGGTGGGAGTCGGGGACGACTCTCAGCTACTACCACCCCAGACTTCAGCTCCGTGTCTGTGAAACTGGTTAGCTGTGGCGGCCATCTTGGATTGGGTTGGCTAACAGACACTCAACAAGTGTTTAAAACTGGAAACGTCTCAAAATGATAAAATAAGAACAAAGAGAAAGAAGCTGAAACATGCCGAGTCATGTGATCCAGCAGGCTCCATGACTCGAGTCATTTGGGACTCGCAGCATGACTCAGCAGTTTTACAGACTTTACTTTCACTTCCTTGCACTGAAACTACAGAATAAACTCAACAAACCTGTTTTTATTTTTTAATGAGCTTTTAGTTTTCCTCCTGCTTCCAGTCTGGATTAAAGGAATATTATTTTTATAACCTGGAAGCCAGGATTAAAGAAACGCTCCAGACGAAGGCGAGCCGCTTGTTTTCACGCCGTTCATCAGAGCTCAGAGGAAACGCAGCGACGTTCGATTATGAGCCGGAGGAGGGAGGAAGGTCTGTTCCTGCGGTTCTAACCAATCACACGACAGCTGGCGTGGACAGGGAGTGGCGGCCGAAGCTGCCACGGGAACAAAAACGACGCAGTTCTTACCGATGATCACCACGGGCAAAATGTCCCCGGGAACCATTTCTTTGTCGTGAAGATCCATCAGGGCTGCAGAGACACAAAAAAACAAACATTATTAAAGTTTATTCATGAGCTCAGGTAAATAAAGATAAGAGTCTTTAAACAGGAAGTCCTCTCCCGTTCATCCATTCATCCGTCAGATCGTGTTTCAGGTCCGATCGTGAGCACAAACAGGTTTATTTACCTGGAGGAAACGACTCCTCCGGCAGAATCTGACCGATTATTGTTTAGTTTTTACAGAAAAAAGAATAAAAAAGAAGCCTAAAACACAGTTAAAACCCGTCCACCTGTTCAGGCTCTAAAGGGTTAATCTGCCAGGTTCTGAACATCCTTCAGGGATCAGGCTCAGCTACTACCACAACCAACGTCAGCTCAACACAGACCTCCAGAGCTCGTGTTTCCATTCCTGCACGGTCATGCCGGGGCAGCTGCCTCCAACAGAACTGCTGAGTCATGCTTACAAGAGAGAAACGAGGGAGGAGGAGGAGAGGTCAAACAGGGAGAAGAGGAAGCTGAATTCAAACTCTGAGGTTACAGAAGGACGAGGAAGTGAGGCGAAGCCGGAACAAAAACAGGACCGATCCAGGAGGAGAGATAAAACTCATGTAATCCGAGCGGAGAGGCGCTGGCGTCCGGCCCAGACCCGAACGCGTTTCAGAGGCGCCGTTTGAGCCAAGATGACCCAAATACCAGCTCTGACCGCCTGCAGTCACTGGAGGGGTCAAAGGTCGCCGCTCGGCGTGACTCAGCAGAAACCCGGCGGTCCGTTCAGGGAGAGCGGGGGAAACATGCAGCTCGCCGTTACATAATCCGTCATCGGCTCGATCTCACAACTTCCTGTTTCAGACGGAGGGGCGTGTCGCGGCCTGGCTGCTAAATATGAGATCCACAAAAAGAAAAGGTTTTGTTTTATTTTAAAACTGGAGGGTAAACTTCCCCCTGAAGTCTGAACTCGAGTTTTTAAATGACTGAAGGGAAATAATTCACCAAAAACAACCCAAGAAAATAAAATAAAACCAAAGGATTGCACAGAGAATCCTCCCAATCGTGTTAAAAGTCTTTTGAAACTCGGACGTTCTGCAGACTTATGGTCGTCTGGACAGCCTGACGCCATTTTTAGGGACTTGGAGTGGTCGTAGCTGACAGGGATCCCCAAAAAACCTGGTTTGTTAGCAAAATATTCCATGGATCAAATTCTCTCAGAGGGGAACGGATGATCAAGAACTTCTCCGGCTCTGAGGTGACGCATCCAAAACGGCGGCGAGAGTTTCAGCTTGTAAAAACTGCTGCCGGAGCAAAACAAAACAAATTATTGCAAAAGCTCGGAGGAATGTCGACGATCCCATTCTTAATTAAAATGCGACACACCTCCTGTTTGTGTTTCTGCCTGCAAGGCGTCAAACACAGACAAACGCCGACCTCAGATCACCTCGCAGCCGTCGGCCGCAGCCCGACGAAAAGTCACGCTTACAGATTAGAAAACACATAAATCTGACATTTCTCCTTGGGATCAGGAATTAAAAGACATTTTATTAAATCTCACAGCGATTTAAGGTTAAACTCGCTTTAAACAACCTTCGGGTCAGCAAACTGTGGCTCCGGGGCCAGATGTGGACCTGTGTCTTGAACAACACGGCCTCATGTTTAGATTTAAACTAATCTAACCCGTGGTCGGGTCCAGGAGGGAAATCCAGACCTCCCGATCAGATGATGAGACCACCTCAGCTGACTGCTTTCGACGAGGAGGAGCAGCAGCGGCTCTGCTCCGAGCTCCTCCCCTCATCTCTAAGGCCACAGGTGAGGGCTGGAATGCAGGTGAACCAGTAAATCTGGAGTTCAGCCGTTTCACTCGAATCTTTATCTCCAGGAAAAACTGAACGCCATTTCTGGGTTTATCAAAAACGCCGGTCAGCTTCTCCGAGATGCCTAAGAGAAACTGCAGAAAGTTTCCATCTGGATTTGTAACAGATTAGAAAACACTGATTTTTGTAACTGATTTTTGATTTATCCCAAAGTAGCAAACTGGGGAAGAACTGTAATATCTCTGCACAAAAACTAAAATTGAGAATAAAAACTGTCGCCGTGCAGCAAACTATAGCATATATGGGAAGAAAAACTTAATTATCTTGATTTAAAAAGGCCAAGGTTTGAAATAAATAAATAAATCTAACTCAAGCCAAGATGTTCCGGGTCATGAACTGTGTCAAGGACACAGACAGTGAGGATGTTTACCTCAGCCAGGATAAACAATGTCAATTATCCTGCTGCAACAACAGATGGCTGCATGAATCAGCCTGCTGGTAAATGATACAAATAACAAAGCCAGGGGGTGAAATTACAAAGGCTGTTTGGACTTTAATGCATGCCTGGATGTGCCTCCGGGCAGAAAAATCAGAATAAGCTGTTTAATCTGCAGCTTCCTGCGGTGTACATGCAGGTTTATTAAAAAATAAAAACTCAAATATATAACAAGCTGAGAGAATTAAATCAAACTTTTACTTTGCTTCCTGTTAAACCCGGGTGGGTTAAATTTAGCAGGGAGAAGCTGGCGCGGGTCCCGGGCTGGGAGGGGGTGTAACCCGGGGGCCGCGGAGAGGACCATCCCGCCGGGACCGGGCCGCGTTCGGCCACCGGATAACCGAACCAGGCGACGGGACTCGCCTGGAAGCCGAGAGGCCGGACGTCCTTCGGCGGTATCAGCACGCGGGGTTTGAGCGGGTGCTACTCACAAACGCTTCTGGGTGAACCTCTTTCGGAGACGCTTTTAGGTCCTTTTTCTCCGTCGTGTTGCCGCGGCTCCTCGGCGAGTTTTAATGTCCGGCTTCGCTCGCCGCGCGTGGCTCGTGCTACAACCCGGGGCACCTGCACGTTCACATTTTATAAAGCTACTGAGGCCCCGGGCCGCCAGCCAATCAGCGACGGCCTGGACGAGAGGCCGCTGGCCAATCAGCGGCAGAGATACGCCCTCCTCCTCCCCCCTCCCTCCCCCTCAGCCAGCGCCTGACGTAAGAAACAAAGATCGTTTATTACAGCAAGATGGAACAAACAAAGCAAAAATGCAGAGTCATTCCAACTCGGTACAAAAGACTTATCGAAGGCGGACGATAACGACTGTTAAGGGTGTGTGTGTTTTTACCAGCATATCTCATGAACCACAAGACGAATTTCAATAAAACTTGCAGGAAGTAATCGCTGAATATACATCTACAACTGTTTAACCATTGCAGTCAACCCAGTTTAAGATGGCCACCACAGCCGAAGGACAATAGTTAACGCAAACATGGCTATAATTCAGTGATATTTGCAGATATTGACCTAAAATTTGGTTTGGCGGTAGCTGAGACTGATCCCCAACATATACTCCGAGCTCTAACAGATTCCACGAATCTTCGTTTAGGGGTTTGCCACTAACAGTTTGGAGTCAACTTTGTCCGTCTGTTAGCAAAATATATCATGAACCAATAAACTGGTTTTAATGAAACTTTGAGGAAATAATCATTGGAAGTACGTCTGCAAATGATTAACCTTTGAAGCCAATCTGATTCAAGATGACCACTACAGCCAACTGATCTTAGAAAACACGAAAATAGCTATAATTCTGTAAATTTTACAGATATTGAGCTGAAATATAGCGTGGTAGTAGCTGAGGGTCATTTGCAACACACACTCAGAGCATGACAATTCACAAACGCATAAGATTTTGCATAATTTATTTCCCAACATGAAACAATCTTTAAAAAGCAGCGGGTGAAATTCTAGGCCTTTCATTATTTCATTGCCCAGCATGTATGACCCGGTGGTAATCTGTGTCCACATGACATTTTCATCCTGTCTCTGACTTTTTTAATTTGCTCTGTTTCTCCAGACTCGGCAGCAGAGAACAGCTCTGGCCGACGTCCAGAAGCTGTGCAGGATCATGTGTTCAGCGTCAGGACACGTGAGGGTCACGAGCAGGTTAACCTGTCGTGGTCCGTGCTGCGATTTATTCCTCCAATGCTTGTTCTGGACTCAGAGGCAGCAGCTTCAGCAGGAAGTCCAGACATCTCTGTCCACAGCCACCTCTTCCAGGTCTTCCAGGAGGATTCCAAGGCGTTCCCAGGCCAGCCGAGACATAATCTCTGTCCTGGGTCCTACCTGAGGTCTCCTTCCAGTTGGACATGCTCTGAGCACCTTCCTCGGGAGGCGTTTAGGGGCATCCTTACCAGATGCCTGAACCACCTCAACTGGCTCCTGTCGACGTGGAGGAGCAGCAGCTCTGCTCCGAGTCCCTCCCGGATAACCGAACTTCTCACCCGATCTCTAAGGGAGAGCCCAGCTGCACTGTGGAGAAAACTCATTTTGTATCCAAGATCTCGTTCTGTACCCAAAGTTCATGACCACAGGTGAGGGTAGGAACATGGACCCACTGGTTTTGCCTTGCAGCTCAGTTCCTTCTTCACCACAACAGACCGGTACAAAGTACACAATACCACCACACTGATCCGTCTACCGACCCAGAGATACTTAAACTCCTCCACTTCAGGGCACCTCACTCCCAACAGAGAAGGAATCCCAAGGCCACTGAACCGGACCCCCTCTGCCCTTTCTGTCCATAAAAGTCATGAATTGGTGACAACAGGAAGCCTTGGAGAACCTTCACCCTGAAGAGGTCCGACTTACTGCCGGCAAACCAGCCCCTCGCACCGGTGGGACCAAAATAATTATTTAAAATTCATGTTCTCTGAAGACATGAAGATAACTGAACATGTTTGGATGTTGGCTACACGATGAGGTGGGATGGTTTGATGGAGGTGTGCCGACAGCTGTGTACTTTCTCTTCCAACCCAAGTTCTGGCGTCACGAGGCAGCTGAGGCCCTGTTCATGAATCCCGCGTCTCATAGGAGGCTCCTTGTTTCTCCCCTCGTTTCACTCACGGCGTGCCGTGTGACTGGAGCCACGCTGTCCGCAGATAATCACGCCTGAACCCGAAAACGCCCGAGCTCAGATCTGGTCCATGTGGCAGATCAGGTATCGGTCCCGCCAGGTGAGAGACAAGGAAGCGGACTGGGAGACAAGATGTGGATGGAGCCATGATTCAAGATGGCCGTCACAGCCAACTGATTCAGAGGTTAAATCACCTCTTCATGTTCTGCAGAAGCCTGTTAATCTGTCATTGATTCAGATCAGGTGTGTTGGAGCAGAGAAACAAGGAAAACCTGCAGGATGGAGGCCCTGAGGACCAGGATTGGAGACCCCTGGTGTAGGTTTACACCAAGCGATTACTGTCTGTGTTTCATTAAATTCATGAGATATTTTGCTAACAGGCAAACTAACACACAGAAAACAACTGGTTGTCAACTTTCCGTGGTTGCAGGCAATAAATATAAAACGGGAACCGTTTCTGACTCGTCTCTGCAGAAATCGAGGAATGTAAAAGTCCCGCTCTGGCCTGTGAGTCTAATCCAATCCAGGAAGCGTTCTGTTGTCCGTCTGCGGGCGTTCAGAGCGTCGCCGTCTCCGGGATCAGCTTCCACCAACACAGATCACGGAGGATGAACAGATCAGAGCCAACAAAAGAGCCTCCGAACGGTTAAAAATACATAAAGCGTTCACCCCCGCCGCCTCTTCCAGGAACAGACAGTTCGGGATGTCCTGCCCGCGATATTCTGCCTACACTTTTTATTTTCTCCAACAATCTGTATGCAAATCTGCTCAGACTCTCAGTGCAACTGGACTGAAGCAGATGCTGCTTGCAGAGAAAGCACGGCGTTCTGAGGCAAATATGTTCGTTATTTTAAGAGCTTAACGCCTTAGATGTGTCGCAGAAAAAAGGTTGAGATATTCAAAAAGAGATCTTTGTTTTTACCTCCACCAAGGAGAGTCTGTTTGTTTGTTTGTTTGTTTGTTGACAAGTTTACTCAAACAGTTAGGAACAGACTTTCGTGGAATTTTCAGGAAACGTCAAACATGGATGAAGAAACAATGGATTAAAATTTGGTGGTGATCCGGTCAAAGGTCAAGGTCACAGATCAGCCCGCACTCCAACTCTACAGCTGGATGAAGGGTGATCACCGGTGATTTCAAGGTGATGGGGGTCAAAGGTTAAGGTCAAAGATGACCTTGCGCTCCAACTATCCAACCATGTAACGGAGGAAAATCAAACAAGGCAGCTGAACACCTCTGAGGTCAGGGGTGATCACGGTTAATTTCATGGTCATGGGGTCAAAGGTCAACATTACAGCTGACCTACAGCTCTCACTCTGCAAAGGTGTAGTGTAGGGATGTCAAACTGCACAGCTGGACACCTCATGAGTGAGGTCAAAGGTCAAAGGTCACAGGTAACCCCTCTGCTCCTACATGTGACCCTTTAGTTTCTGGTTCCGTCTGTCTGTCTGTCAGCAAAGATCAGGTAAAAACGGATGAAACGTTGGATTAGATTCTGGTTCTGATCCGGATCGCGCCATCATGGAAGGCGGCGGGCGAAGTGCTAGGCCTTTAATTTATTTCTGTCTTTGTTTCCGAGAAGACGTCACGCTCGGCGTTTCACACGGGAGCGCGGCGTGGGTTTAATCCAGCGTGAGTCTGTTTTTGTTTACATGTAAACAAACCCTGCCTGCAAGCATCAACACTCTGCAGAAACCGGGTTCGGATCAACGGGACTCCACAACCTCAGTGTCTGTTTTTGTTCCTGAACGAGAGCGGGAACTGAACCCCCGACTCCGAGCCGGCCAGACTCCGATCCAGACCCCCGCCCCGGTTTGGTTCTTCTGGACCCAGGAGGTTTCGTTGACACGTGGGTTCAAGCGTTACATAAAAACGGGTTACGTAACGACCCTCGAAGTGAGGCTGGAACAGACTCAGCTGCCTTGCTCAACAGAACTACAGACAGAAAACTTTCACCTTCAGCTTTAAATTCAATTGTTACGCCTGGAGTCAGAGGACTACAGACAAATGGCTCCAACTCAGTCAGTTTTGCAGGTTCCGAGCTTAAATCTGGCGTGGTAGTAGCTGAGAGTCATCCCCGACACGCAATCTGAGCTCTTCACATTAAGACTTCTGCACGCTGCAGGAAATATGCATCATAGTTTCTACTTTTTTACAGCGCTGAGCAGCTGGAAGTATCAGAATCTCGTTTTTTCTTGAATATTTTGTGTTTTTAGCTCGTTCCCTCGTGTTCCTGTCAGCTCACAGTTCAGTTTCTGTCCCCGGCTGCTCGTCCTCATCCTCATCCTTGTCCTCGGGTCTTTATATTCCCCTCAGGCCCGTCTGGACTGGTCCTCCTGAGCGCCCAGCGTTCCTGACGGGGTTCCTGTCGTTGCCACGTCAGCCCTTTTTGTTTCAGTTTTCTCCCTGACAAGAAGGCTTCAGTATAAATGAATCAAAGTTTTAAAGTGTTTTTATGAAATTCTGCTTTAATCATTTCAGATTTCTGTTCCTCCTGCTGCTGAGACCCAGCCGGGCTTTTCAGGTTCTGATTATTAACAGCAGAGGTAAAAATGTTCTGGTTCTTCTTAGATGATGGGAACAAATTATTGAACCAGTGCAAAGATGCTCTGAAGCTTCGGCAGATTGTTTTAGTGTAAACAGAAGTGAACCTAAGCTGAGATTTTTCAGGATTCAGCGTTAAAAACTTTAAAACTTTAACGCTGTTTGGACTTTAGAAAGAGACCCGGTTATGGCGAGCACATGATGGCCGGATTAGTCATCCTGCAGCGGAGTTATATAATAATCATGCAGCTTTTCTGTGTGTTAAAGTTGAGTCATTCTGTTTTACACCCACTTCTGGAAAAAGACGAGTTGTGCAAACAGCTCTGAGGTTTAAATCCCTCTTTGTGTTTATTCTGAATGAACGTTTGATTAATGAACCGGGCTGGGCCGTACCAAGTGTGTCATCAGCTGCACCTTTTTTTTTTTTCCATCCAATAATTCAAACAGTTTGGCTGCTGGGAGCAGATGGATTTTCACAAGTTAGCTGCTTTTCTTTTCCTTTCTAATAAGCAGTAAACTGTCGGGTTTTTGCCTAATTTGAATCCAGAAGTGAAAATTCCCAAAATGCACAATTAACCCCTGCAGGATATGACAGAAAAAGAGATCCTTTCTCTTTACGTTTAACGTGGGGGTCAAATTTATTTAACGGGTTAAATCGGTTCTCATTGGTTCTGGGATTTAAATCAGATCTCTAAATTCAGGCTGATGAAACCCACAGCCGACGGCTCGTTTAATTTTATTATTAATCAGATTCTGCTTCAGGAGCTCCTTTAAGCACCTAAAAACTTTGTAACGTTAAAACTCAACACAGACCGGGTCTTTAATCCAGTCTAGTATTTGGATCTACATTGTTTGAATTACTTAGTTTTACCAGTCAAGTTATTTTCTTTTAGCTGCGACAGATTTCCTAACTCAGAACTTTAAAAATGACAAACCTGGATTTACTGATTTATTCTCATATTTTTCTCTTTTTAAAGGTTGAGTTTCTGCTGCATTTTGGTTTGATTCATAAATTACAAACTTTAGAAATTAAAAACAACTTTAACTTTAAATAGTTAATAGTTTTAGTCGAACAGTGAGGATTCATGGATAGCTTCAGGAGCTGGCTTTTAGGAATTAAGGCTAAATGAACGGGTCGGTACCGGTACCCATGTTCTCCTGGAGTTAATATAAAAGATGCTTGGCTTCCTGTTCAAAGGTCTGAATTACAGAAAATATAAACAGGTTTAACAAATGAAAAATAAATAGTTGTCTTTAGGTAAATAAAAAGATTTGTGCTTTGGTTTATGTCTTCATACATGCAGGTAAAGTTTAGGCTTTAAGAACTTTAAATGTAGTTTATAAAACTAAAAACTTCTTTGTAAGATAACTACGTCACTATATCGTGACGATCAAACCATAAAACTGTTGGTAAGTTTAAGCATCAAAAACAGAGCTAAAAACACAAAGTTAGGATAAATGTCTGAGGTTAAATAAATGCATTCAGACGATAAAAAGTAGGGATTTAAAAAAGGACCAGTAGTTCACAGCAGGACAACTTTTCCAGTTTTTACAGTGAATGTTGGCGCAGATTTCACAGTTCCATCTCCGTTTCAAAGTTTGGCGGCGGGCGACGTGCATTCTTTCTTTCAGCTTTATTTTTTAGGCTTCTTTGCACATTTACAGCTTGGAAGTCCAGACAATCATCAACTAGATTCAGATTAAAAAAACTAAAGGTTTAAAAGTCCTGATGTAACATTTGGCAGCAGAAACCCGGGTTCCTGTCAGCATTTAGACGTTTAGAAGCATGAATACGAGGAACAACGCTCGACTTCCCTCTGAGTAAATCTGAGGCTGCTCGAACCGCCGCCCACCGTCAGTCCAGATCCTCGTGGAAACAAAAACAAACACAGCTGCTGTTGCTGAGAGACCGATTTAGAAACACGTTATTTCCTGAGAACCGGGGTTCTGAGAGGAAAACGTCTCACTACGCCGTGAATCAGCCTTTCATTAAAGCTCATCTTCATCTCTCAGAGTGTAAGTCAGGGTCGACTCTCAGCTACTACCACCAACCCGTCACTCAGTTTCTGTGAAAACTGACCGAGCTGTCGCCGTTTAGCTGTGGCAGAAGTTGAATCAGGTATAGTTGAAGAGCCAGTCGTTAAAATCTGCCCAGTAGAGCAGGAGATATTTTGCTAACAGACAGACACAGGTGGTTTTATTATCACCCGACACCATGAGAGACGGTTAATTAACTCTATCAAAGTTTACCAACTGATCCTGGGTCCAGATAAGACCTGATCTCACCGGCCAGTTTATCAGGCACACCTGTCCAGCTGCTCATTAAATCAGCCAATCACGTGGCAGCAACTCGTAGACACAGCCGAGTCGACCTACTGCAGTTCAAACCGAGCATCAGGATCAGGAAAAAAGGTGATTGAAGCAATACATCTCAAGCCACATCCTCTGAGGAATACTTCATATGTGCAATTTTACAATCTATGAAGAAAATAAACTGTAAACGGCGACAGTAACTCAAATAACCCCTCGTTACAACCGAGGCGTGCAGAACAGCATCTCTGACCCACAACACGTCAAACCTGGAGGCGGGTGGGCGACAGCAGCAGAAGAAGACCACGCCGGGCGCCACTCCTGTCAGCTAAGAACAGGAAACTGAGGCTGGATGAGTCTCGATCTCTCGGATGGTAGGGTCAGAAGCATGAAAGCAGGGATCCATCCGGCCTCGTGTCGACGGTTCAGGCTGCTGGTGGTGCAGTGGTGTGGTGGATACTTTCCTGGCACACTTTGGGCCCATTAGCACCAACTGAGCATCGTGTCAACGCCATGTCCATCCCTTTATGGCCACAGTGTCAAGGCCAGCGGAGAAGGAGGCGAGACGCGAGACCAGAGACCAGAGACCAGCAGAGGAGTGGAGAAAGTGACCGGGTTTTAAACACTGAGGATAACGAGGTAAAGTGGACACAGGTGAGTGATAACAGCTGCTGACAGGTGGAGATGGGCGTGGCCAACAAGCAGGAGCAGACTGAGGGCAAGTAGGAGAAGACAGCAGACAAGAACTAAACCAAAATCCAGACCCCAAACTGAAACATGAAAGGAAACATAACACAAAGATAAAACATGAATCGATCACAAGAAGAAACAAAACTAAACACAAAGACAAAAACTAAAATACTAGAAGTCGTGACAGTGTACCCATCTTCTGATGGCTACTTCCTGCAGGATAACGCTCCATGTCATCAAGCCTGAATCATCTCAGACTGGTTTCTGGAACACGGCGATGAGTTCACTGGACTCGAATGTCCTCCAGTCACCAGATCTCCGTCCAGCGGAGCAGCTTTGGGATGTGGAGGAACGGGAGACTCGCATCATGGATCTGCAGCCTGCGTGATGCTGCGTGATGGACCGGACTCTCTGAGGAACGCTTCCAGGACCTCGTTGAATCTGAGCCACGAAGGATTAAGGCGGTTCTGAAGGCTGAACAGGGTCCAACCCGGTACGAGCAAGGTGGACATGTCCACGTCTGTCCAAGCTGACTTTTTTAACAGAAAACAAGCCGTTAGGATGAACTAATCCAAGATAAACGTGTTATCAAGAAGCAACCTTGAGACGTTTTCAAGCCGTCAAATCAAACCAAACAGCTTCAATCAGCCGTGATTATACATATATGTCATATAATCAAATGTTGGTTTCTACAAACATGTAAATAAAATCCAAACAAATGTTTTGTCTTATTTTGCAGCCAAATCTTTCCACGGCGTTATTAGACTCTGCAGCGTGATTCAAAAAGCAATTAGAGTCAAAGTTGAGATGTTTTTTTTACGCCCAGGAGCTGTAAAACGTCTCCGCCTTGTTATTATTGGTGCCATAAAACCTGAAGGAGTGGCTCACGTTGTGTAATCTAATTCATTTCTACAGAGGCCGGTAAACGAGTCTAATTTGTCTGAACAAGAGAAACACGACAGCTGGAGCAAAAGACTGTTTGGAGAAGAAAAACCAACAATTTATCCACAAAATCCTTTCCTGTCCAAACAGTTTATAACAGAGTTAATCAGTTAATTCACTCAGGAAGTCACAGGTTCTGACCGGCAGCAGCTCAGGGGCTGAATATATCATAATTAATGTAATTATTTATATTTTATTAACCATTTAAATCTAGTTTTATTTTAAATGAGCTCACAGCCAGTTGTCGTAGATCATCTATACGACAGGATCACCTCTCGGATTGAAATATTTGTCATTTCAGATTTTTTTAAAGTTTCTCTCGTGGATTTTTTTATTTTTTTGAATTTGTTGAATGGGTGGGCCGGACTGAGACTCCCACCTGAGAGGTTTCACCTGAACAGGTGTCAGTTTTTCCTCCGGATCTCCTGAACGCTTTGCTTAAAGTCGACGTCTTCATTTATTTAATCTTGGAGTTCTTGGATGACGTCGAGTTCAGGGACTCCTGCAGACAAGATGTTCCACAACAAACTGATAAATGAATTTATTTATGTGCACAGAGGTTTCAGTGAGAAAGGAGGACAGAAAAACAGAAAAACACTGATATTACTGCCTCAGTAAATTCTCACTATAATAATTATTTATGCAATTCAAAATAATGAGGTCAAACTTTGAGATGGCTCTAAAATAAAAACTAAAAAGTGGATTAAAACACATCAAGATAAGCTAAGTACTGAATTAAAAAACTAGATTAAATTACCAACCGTGAGAATATAACTCAAATAATTATAATAAACTTAAATTAAACAGTTTTTGTTGGAGCTAAGATGATTAAATACGCTGATAAACTCAAATAAAACCGGTCAGATAACACGTGTTTAGGATAAAAAGATGTTTTTGCTGAAATCAGTTTGAGCATCACAGACAGGAGGATGAAGATGATGATGAAGTTCAGCTGAAATATAAAAAAATGTTGCTGTGAAGAAACCTCTGTGAGCTGCATAATGGTTTAAAACTGGTGTGAAAATGGTCAAAGTAGCCCCACTCCATAAAAAACAAAAACAACGACACGGCAGCCGGGTTCAGAACAGAAACATCAACGTTCCTGAACCCTCCAACATCTTTAAATAACTTTTAAAAAGGTATAACTTCAGTTCTTTTAATATTTATCTGTATTTTTGTTCCTTTTTACACCTTGTCTTATTTAAACATCATCAGGTTTTCAGTCAAAAACCAGGATCAGATTCCCGTACGAGCGATTAAAGAAGCGTAATTCTGGTCCGGCTCGGCATCACGACATGTTCAGAGAGGTGTTAAACTACACGGCTCCTAAACATCATTTCTTCACCAGTTTTATCGTTTTTTTATTCATTCTTTTTTATTTATTTACAGCTTCCAGCAGGATTCTGAACATTCAGATGTTTATTTCTTTTTAAAGAAAACATTTTAAACTTGTTTTTTCTTCATTTTTAAAATCACTGAGGTGACGTTTTAGTGTTAAAGCTGGTTGATGTGAGCATTAAGAGGCGGTCCTTTTTCTTCAAATCATGAGAATAAAAGCAGCTCAGATAAAATTATCAGATTAAAAACGAATCAACGTGTCCTCGAGCAGAACGCCGAGCCTAAAGGCAGCAAACTAACCGACCTTTTAGGATTAATTCAAGTTAAAAAAAGAGGTAGAGCACAGAAGATAAGTGTGGGATGATCCCCGTCTTTAAAAATTTATATTTTAATAAAAAACAAAAAAAAATAGAACCTAACCTGTTTATTATGTTAAATATGATTTGATAAATTAAAAAAATGTCTCAGTTAATTTGAGGAATTACCTCAGGGTTCCTACAGTTTTTTATGTCAAAACATCTGAATTTACTGTGATTGGTGCAGTTTTATTATCTGCATATTTGTGTGATCTTATTGTTTTTCTTAATTAAAAATGTTTTTATTTTTGGTTTTAAAGTGAGGAGAAACAGCCTGAACATCATTCTCAGCTGAATGATTACAAACATTAAAAAGTATACGTAGTTTTTATAAGTATGTGTCTCCTGTTTTTAAATTTGAGGAAGTGTTGAGGAACTTTTTAAAGTTTCAGCAAATCGTAAAAATGCAGATTTATTTGATTTTTTCCAGAAACTGTAAAAAGGTAAGAGTGTCTGCAAACGGAACCCTGGAACCTCGTTTATTCAAGAAACGGCGTGAATTAAACTCAGTTTTCTGCGTTTGCTCCCGACGCCGCCGGCGCCACGGCGAGGACAGCCGTTCGGACTCGTGGCGTCTAACCCGTCCCTCTGAGCAGCAGGCACACCACAGAGATGCTGATGGCGGCGGCGGTGTAGGCGAACACGGCGTTACAGACGGCGTTCGTCCTGATTTGCTCCCCCAGTGTCCTCCTGGTCTCCTCCAGGGCCATCAGGACAGTCTCAGACCTGTCCTCGGTCCCCGGACCGGCCCGCGGTTCTGTTTGCGGTTTGGTCTCTAGCAGCTTCCTGACCGTTCCCAGCTGACCTTCGACCCTGCCAAGGCCTCGTCCGAGCTCCCCCAGCTGCGGGGGGAGGCCTTCCAGGAGGGACCGGGTCTTCTGCCCGCTGTCGTGGAGTTCCTTCAGGACGGACAGAGACAAATCAGGAGACGGAGGGGTCCATGCTGGCCCCTCCCCCTGAGGGACGCCGCTCGGCTGAGCAAAGGCTCGAGTCAGAGTGAGTCTGAGGCTGTCGATCAGAAGCTGCAGCTCGTCCTGCTGGGAGCGATGGTTTCCCGCCTGGACTCTCAGCGCCTCCTGCAGGCTCTCCGGACCTTTCTGAGCCTCCAGCAGCAGATTCTTCAGCTCCTGCAGAGACACGGAGGACACATGTCAGCTGGGACGTCCATATGTAGAAGCAACAACTCGTCTCAGCAGCGTCTCTGCTCCGAACTTCTTATTTACTGTGAAAAAGTCGAGTCATTCTCAGTTCTTCAGACTTTCTGAAGGTATTTAAAGTCGAACTTTAGCTGCTTTGTCACCTGAAAGGTGAAGGCGGGCAACAATGTTTCTGCCTGTTTGTCTGTCTATTAGCAAAATATGTCACAAAAAATGGCTACGTAAGGAAAGGAAGAGATAATTGTTTTGACGTGACATGTTCTGAAGCAGAACCGCGTGGGCTCAGCGACACGGCGGCGCCCGGCCTCTCACCTGGAGGCGGACACGGTTGATGTACGTCGACCCCATGACCCCGATCAGGGCTCCCAGCACCGAGCCAATGACGGACCAGTTCTTGGTGCGCTCCGCCCTCGTCCTCTCCTTCTCGTGGCTCTCCCTGACGGCTGCCGAAAACGAGGAGAACTTCTCCCTCTCGGAGCTCTCTGAGTTCTCGTACGCGGTCCGGAGGCGGCGCTCCTCCTGCGGTCAGGAGACGGTTAGAGGCGCGACAGCTGAGCTTATTCCTGAAATAATAAATAACGATTTAAACGCTCGGTCCAAACATCAAGTCCTCAGCTGACCTGCAGCAGCTTGTGCTCCAGCGTGGCCAGCTCCAGATAGTGAGCCTCCTCCCTGGAGACTCTGTCCAGCCGGTCCCGGACCTCCTTCAGCCGACCCTGCAGGGCCTCCAGGCTGGCGTGAGCCTCGCGGACGATCCCTCTGGCCACCATGAACTCTGACTCGGCCTGAAAACACATTACATGAAAGGTTTTTCAGGTTTTACTCAGATTGTCAGCGCGGACCGACAGAACGTGGAAGCGAACGTGATCCTCACAGCCTGCTGACCTCCGTGACTTTGGTCTGAGCCTCTCGGACCTCGCTGAGCCCGACAAACTCCTCGTACCTCCCCCACCAGTAGTTCACCGTGGCGGCGGCAGCCTGAGCCGACCTCTGGCTCCACTGCCGCCCCAAATCTCCTGCATGCTGAAAAAAACAAAACGATTACAAACCATTTCTGACAGGTCAGGTGGCAGCATCATCAGCAATCTGTATTTTGTTTTTCGTACCTGCAAAGCAGATATGGTGCGTTCCTTCACTACCTCAGCCTTACCCTGTGGTTCAGGAGGGGCGCTGTGGGTGGGCGGAGGTGGATCAGGACGCTGCTGGGTACCGTAGCTTCGGACTTTCTCTGGCAGGTAGCGGCGGGACAGACAGCACGAGCCACGAGCCCAGAGATGGACCCGAGCTCCTCTGTAACTGAGACAGAAAGCTTTACAGATGCACACTTAAGCAACTATTAAACGTCTCCTGTGGGCTAAACTGTGTCTACCTACTTCATTGAGAACAATTAGCAGCAGTCAGAGGTAAAATATTTTTTAAAAAGTCGCTGTCGCAGCAGCTCCAGGGCCAAAACAAGAAGAGGCACCTGTAAAAAAACAACAGGAGAAATCTGCTTAAAAGCTTCTGACCACACTTATCTATGAGCATTTGTTTTTTACTCAGGCATATCAAGACAGCTAACAGGTCCAGGTGTTTTATTTAAACTGATAAATGATAAAACTAACTTATGTTAACATAATTCGACAGAGGACATTTTCAGGGAACAGGACACTGATTTCTTAGATTTTTTTGCAGCAGAAAAATCAGGTTTAATTCATAATGTGAGCTTTGCTGTGGACGAAACAAAAAAGCTTAAAGATATTACATTGTCAAAATTTATATTACTAGTTCTTCAAATATCCTTACACTTTTTTTCCGACATTCATCATAATCAATGCAGCCTTCAGTTCCCATATAAAAAAGTGCTAATTTACTATTTAAAAATGAGTAAACATTAAAAAGACATTTAATTTAATTGCCCATTTACACTTAGCTGTAAAAGTAGTAAACTCAGTAAAATATTGGCTCTGTAAAGATACTACTAAAACTGACTAGTAGTTTATATTTTTATCAGACAGATTACAGAAAGAAAAGCATGTTTTTTTTAGTTTACGGATACTTTTGTTTTGCTTCGTGGTTTTCTCTTTCATTTCCAATTAGCTCCACGATGCTAACACAAACCCGGCTATTTGGTCCAAAACGGTCCCCGAAATGATGTGGCGATAATAATTAACACATAAAAACATCAAAATATAAATACCTGATTTAGTTGGCGTTGTCAAAGCATTTAAGCTCCAATAATAGTTTCTTTAAACTAACTTCTTATCATCTTGATGTCAAATCAAGCGGCTAGCTGAGGTTTTATTTAGGCACATGTTCGGGATTCTGTTTCCGGTTTCCGGGGTCCTAACAGCGCGGATTAAAGCGACAGCTAACCGTGTTTACTGTAGAAATTACGTTAATTTCATCCATTCTCACAGTTATAACCAGTTCTGAACATGTCTGGCAGAGAAGGTGAGATGTTTTGCTGTCTTAAAAGTGGCGTTTTTATACTAAAATAAACTATGATTTAGTAAAATCTCGGTGTTGTGTGGATTAAGCTAACAGATGCTAAAGAGTCGCGAGCAGAGCAAACCAAACTCCTCTGTGGATTTTTCCACATTAACGTTTAATTAATTTTAGAGAGATGCACACAATAGATAAGTAACATCTGTAAACTGTGGATAAATGTCACATATGAACTTGTTCATTCGGCTTTAAAATCCAGGCAATTTAAACAAAAACAAATAATTTATCGTGTAATAATTGGTGCTGGTGTGAGTTAATATTTAAGATCAATATTTTATATTATATACTATATATATATACTTATTTCTTCCCAGGAGGCAAAAAGAAACCACTTAAGGCGCCCAAGAAACAGTCCAAGGAAGTTGATGACGTAAGTGTCACGTTTTTCCATCTCTATTATTAAAATGTTGACAACTTAATAGCTTCTCTGACTATTTTTTGCCTCTGGGAGCCATTGATTCTTTGCCGTTTATTTGTGACTAAGAAGGCATGAATGGGATATTGCTTGTAGGTTTAAACTGAGCTTTTACCTGCAGGAAGACCTCGCCTTCAAACAGAAACAGAAGGATGAACAGAAAGCCATGGAGGCGATGAAGGCCAAAGCGTCAGGAAAAGGACCTTTAGGTAAAACCTGAGGAGTTTATGTTCACGTCTTTCCTACTGAATTACTCTCTCATACAAACTTTAAAAGAAGTAAACATCCCTTGTTGTTCTGAGACAACTCTTTACTTTTGTAAAATCTTTGCAGGATTTGAAGCTTTATTTTTAATTTTAAACCCACCTTATTGCTTCTGTGATCATTTTCCTCTCAGTTAAGAGTCAGACGAGCCTCATGACCGCGTCGAGATCTGTGATTTTTCTCTTGAAAGTCAGATATTTATCTGCAGTTGTGCAGCTTCTTCTGTTTCCACATCTGTGAGCGTTACTCATCCGGTCAGGGTTACAGCTTTCTCCGTTTGTGGCGTTGGGTGAAACACTTTCCAGTTAGAAAAACGATACGAACCAGAGATGTTCAGAAAGTAAATTTATAAAGAATACCCTGATAATATTAATCTATATGAAGTAATTATTATTACAGAGGGAAACAGTGTTTGCAGGTAAATGTAAATGTTTGTGTGACATATTTCTCTTATACAACATTGACTTACTGTTACTGAAATATTTTTGTTTTGGTTGTGTATATATAGTTTTTTTCCTTTTTAAGTCTTAAAGTTAGAAATTAACTAATCAGTAAATCTTTGTAAGATCGTAAAGCGAAGCAGAATTAAGTTTCTGCTCAAACTGTGACTGAGGTAACCTAAAGTAATCGATCTGTCCGTTATTCTGATCTGTTTTAAAGAAATGAGGACAACTCTTACACACAGTTATCTCCCGTTTTAAAATTAATCGTTTTTAAGCTGAAGTTGGAAACACGGGTTGTTTTTCTCACCCTGTCTGTTTTCTGTCCCCTCGCAGCCTCCGGTGGGATCAAGAAGTCGGGAAAGAAGTAACCTGAAGATGAAATCTGTTTAATCCCCGTTTGTTAGTCTTCAGTTCAGCTGTTAAACCTGAACCTCGTCAGAAACTAAACTAAACTAAACTAAACTCTACTCCTGAGCTCCTCCGGCTCGCAAACAGGAAATAAAATCATCGTTTTGTTTGTTTTAGTGTCACCAGAAAGGCTAAAAACATCTTTCTGCCGTTTAATGATGGATTTCAGTTTCTGCTGCTTCATCCAGTCATGTTTTGGTAAAAAGCTTCAAACCTGGAACAGAAACGAAAAGTTTGATGATCTGGAAATTAAAAATATTAAATAATAAAAACCTGATTCTAACTCAGAAATGATAAAACATCCCAGTTAAGTTTTCTGGCTTTTGTTGTGATGTAAAGTGGGAGATGTCAATAAAGTTGTTTTTCTGTTTTTGTTTAATTTTATTGAATTTGTTGGAGTTAAATTTAGGGTCTTAACTGTGAAGACGACATTTTTGTTGACATTACTGATTATTTTCCACTTCTTTGATTTAAGCCTCATTCGATTTTTAAATCTTTATGACGCTGTCTTTCTTCTTCCTGTGAGAGAAACTGGTTTTCCCTTCAGTCTGCAGACAGTTTAGATGATTATTAGTTTAAATGTGAGTCGTTTCAAAACTCCTCCGTGGAGCCAGGCTTGGGTTACAAACTGAACTGAAGTGTCATTTCTGTCTGAAACTGGAGGAAAAACGCAAAG
Organism: Kryptolebias marmoratus; assembly: GCF_001649575.2. Taxonomy (NCBI): domain Eukaryota; kingdom Metazoa; phylum Chordata; class Actinopteri; order Cyprinodontiformes; family Rivulidae; genus Kryptolebias; species Kryptolebias marmoratus. The sequence continues at coordinate 3,028,521 of NC_051433.1, forward strand.
AAAAAAGCTTTAAAAGACGTTTATGTAAAGATTACAGAAGTTAAGCTCCCAAAGTTCTGCAGAGAATAACTTCATGTGCTTCTCTAAGCTTCCTAAAGTCTAAAAACAAATAAAAAACACCATTTCTCTTCCAGTAAAATAACTTTTTATTGCAGAAGTTTGTTTAAAAGGAGCGTACAGGAGAACTAATGTCTATAAGATAAGTTGAGCAGAAAAATAAACAATAAGGAAAATTTTGTTTCACATTTAGTGTAAAACAAAGATTCAGATCCTTATTAAAACGAAATCTTTACTGACCGTCTGCGGAGAAAAAGCTGAACCTTTCTCAGCTGAAACATAAACAAGATAAACAATAAATGATGTCGATCTGAACTTTCAGTGATGGAGGTAATTCGGTTCTGTAGGAAAATAAGAACTTTATCTTATCTGTAGCTTAATAATACCTGTTTGTTTTAATTTAAACATGTTAATTTTAATCACAGGTTGTTATTTAGGCAAAGAAGGAGGAAATAATGTTTGACCACCATAGTCTAAACGTCAGTTCCAAGCTTGATTTTTGGCAGAAAAATAATATTTTATCCTCTTTTTTTGGTTTAAAATATCTAAGAATCAATCATAGTTGGATGCCCTCACAGCGGCTTCACTTAACGACTAAAACGATAAAAACTGAAGACCTCTGACAACGTTCCTCGCCGCGTTTCCTCCCAGAATTCCCGGCAGCGTTCGGCTCCTGATGGGAGTTTGTCCCTCTGCTCATATGAAACGGTTCTGAAGGCCTCGGGTGTCGGAGCTTATGGTTCTGTTGAGTGTTTTTCTGGACGCACGCGGCGGTTCTCCTTTAAACGGCCTCTCCTGCGCTCATCTGCGCCACCTTCAGCCGCAGCAGCTGGATCTCCAGGTTCAGCTTCTCCCTCTCCAGCAGCAGGTTTCCTCTCTTCAGCTCCAGGAGGTCCTCGTTCATCACCAGCAGGCCTCCTGGCTTCGCTTCTCCTGGATCGGCATCTTTATCCAGAATTAGGAGCCCTCCCAGCTGGTCTCCTGGACCTACAGTAAAAGAAAGGCGGTTCAGTGCTGCAGGTGGATCAGGACGGGTACGTAAAGCTGATTGTTGGAGGGTAATTACGCTGTCGGCTGGAGCTAGAAACCTTGCTTCCAGCAAAAAAAACGAGGGAGACAACCAGCAGCTGAACCTAAGAGAAAAGTCACAAAATCGGCGTCTATTATTATTAATATTATTATTATTTAGGTAAACATCAAACCAAGCCTTGTAATGTTCACAAAGGAAGACGTTTGGACATTACTCCCAGGCAAATATAAAATAAATAATTAGTTTTTGAACGACTGCCTTCAGTTATTTTTATTTATTCTGAAGAGGTTAAAGTCAGCGCCTCCATGTTCTGAGGAGCAGCCGGCCGTCTCTGCCCCTCTGAAAGCCTGACGTACTGCTGGTTTTCGTGGCCGCAGAGGGTCATTCAGGTTAATGAGCGCCCGCCTCCCCCGTCTGAAAGGAGGGACGCCGGGTGTTCAAAGTTCAAACAAGCTTTAAACTTCACAATGAAGCCGTAACATAACATAAATATCCAGGTTCAGGTGTATAAAATCAAGCTCCTAGGCATTGTAATAATTCTACAACCATCTGTGAAAGAATGGGTCGCTCTCAGGAGCTCAGTGAATCCAGCGTGGTGCCAGGATGGGATGCCACCTGAGCACTAAGTCCAGTCGGGACATTTCCTCTACAATCAGCTGTTAGTGTTTTTATAACAAAGTCGAAACGATTGGGAACGACAGTAACTCGATCATGTAAAACCACAGAATGGGTTCAGAGGTCACCAACGTTCTGCAGACCTCCAGACTCCATGACGCCTTCAGATCAGCTCAGGAACAGAGGAGAGAGCCTCATGGGTTTCCATGGCAACAGCTGATCCAAGCCTTCCATCACCGAGAGCGAAGCGTCGGACGCTGTGGAGTAAAGACTGCCCCACTGGACTCTAGAGCAGTGGAGACGTGTCCTCTGGAGGGACGAGTCTGGGTTCGGCCGCTGCCAGGAGAACGGTTCTGGTCTGACTGCGCTGAGCCGAGTGTAAAGTTCGGTGGAGGGAGGATCATGGTGTGGGCTTGTTCTGCTTAGGTCCAGAGAAAGGAACTCTTAATGCTTCAGCATCAGAGACGTTTTGGACAAGTCATACAGTTTGGGGACGGCCCCTTCCTGATCCAACATGGCTGCACACCAGAGCACAAAGCAAGGTCCATAAAGACCTGGATGAGGAAGAACTTCCTGACCTCGACCTGACAGAACACCTTCGAGCTGAATCAGAGCCAGGCCTCCTGTCCAACATCAGGGTCTGAACTTCTGGAAGAATGGTCCAAAACTCCCATAAACTCTCCTAAACGTGTGGAAAACCTTCCCAGAAGAGCTGAAGCTGTTATAGAAGCAGAGTGGGCCAACATGTGTGTGAAGGGAGGTGAGCGAATACTTTTGGTGATACAATCAATCTGTTTTATTGGTATTAAGGTCTGGATGAAGGACTCCAGATGAGCTTCAGGTTTTAAAATCTTACCTTATTTTTTGTGATTTTTACAGATTTTAAGTTGAAGACAAAAGAAAAACTGATCTGAGATTTCTCCTCCAGCGGATCGTCGGTTTGTCGAGTTTTCAGATCCCTGTTGGAGCTAAAATCTTATTTTCTGTCTGTCAGACGGTTATTGTTGGTATTTATTATAGATTCAGCTAAAAAAAAGGGAACAACTTGTATCTTTGTGGCAGTCTGAAGGTAAGAAACAGACCAAAGATCCCATTTAAGACGATTCCTTTTTAGAGCCAGGAACCTTTTTACGCCCGAACGACTCGCAGGTCAGAAAAAAACAAAAACAAAAGTAAAATTAAAGCTGCAAGCAGCGTTGGGCGGCCCTCGCAGCTCAGCGCCGCTCCGGCCTTGCGACCGCAGGAGCTCTGGCGACCGCCGTCTACGCTTTCGCGCCTTTCCTGCACCGTCCACTAGGTGGCGTTTTCAGCAAAAGTCCCAAAATGCCTTCAGTCAGGATCAGTACCAGTCCTTTTGCCATGCTGTGAACTTTGACCTTCTTACGTCAAACAGTTGAAGACTTAGAGCATATGGGCTCTCGTGACCTTGACCTTTGACCTTGTGAACTTGAAGTTAAAAAGGCTGATACTTGACCCATGGGGAGTCTCGTTGTAATGTTTGACCTACCTACTTTGCACCGTTTCAGAGTTACAGTCAGTCAAAAGTCGTTAGTGGGCGTGGCTTAAGTGTTGTCATTAAATT
>NC_051433.1:3034221-3043179 GCF_001649575.2 Kryptolebias marmoratus
GTCGCTGCTCCTGCACGCTCCCGGCATTCTGATGTTAACAGGAAGTGACGTCACGTGTCTTCTTCCTTATTTGGGGTTATTTTGTATTCCACGCTACACAAACCCACAAAGAAGAGACTAGACTGCAGAAACGGTGGCGAATCACTTCAGAAACAATAAATATTGGGTTAAAGTTGCGATTTCGCGGGTTTGCTCGATTTTGCGTTAATAGTTGCGATCGCAACATCGTGAAATCCTGGAGAGTCTGCCTTACAGCTTGAAAACAAAGACGTAATAAATAATTATTGTCGTAATATCTCAGGATAAATTCCTCAAACTGACATTCAAGCTATGTGAAGTTAGTAAAAAGTAAATAATAACTTGGTAATAGTAAAGAGATATAATCGGAATAATCTGCCAACATTAAATGATTGTATAGAGATGTAATTATTGAGGTTTTGTTTCAGTATTTAAAGGATTTTACCAACAAACCTCGTCTTTATTTTAAAACTTTCATCAGCTGAAACTCATTGGACGTCAGACGTCTTCCTGCTTCCTTCAGCCGCTCATTTCCTAAAACAGAAGCGAAGTTTTCAGAGTGAAACCGGCGACAGACCTGCTCGTCGGTGAGGTTGAAGGCCTTCTGGAAGTTGAAGGTTTTTGCCGACTTGGGAACAACGGCGTGGAGCATGTCGTCTCCGTAAACGACGATCCTGAAGCAAAAACGTGAAAAACGTCTTAAAATTCACTCCGTTCCAAACATATACGAGTTTATAACTTCACAGAAACACAAATTCAAATGTTGTGGGCCACTTACAAAGTTAAAAAACTCAATCTGAGTGACTTAAACAATTAAACTTTTGCAGAAATAAATGTATTTTTTGTTCATATCCGTCGTAATTTATTTTTAACTCCTCTTAGCTCACTCCTTTCTAAGTGAATAAAAACAAAATAATAAAGAATATCTTTACAGACATTAAGTTGTCTTAATGTTAACCCCTCTTCCACCAGCAGGGGGTGCCCAGGAGGAATAAAGTTTATTTTCAGGTAAAATAACTTTTTATTAAACTTCATATCTGAGCAGTCGTGTCTCTGATTTTCACCTTTTTATGTCTAACCTGCATAAATAAAGTTAAACTACCTGAAACTGTATTGAGAGCAAAAAAAGAGCAGCTAATTCTGATATTTTAAGTATTTATTGACGAAACGAGGAGAAAAGTTCAAGGTTAGATCATGTTTATGTTAGGTGTAAAAAAAGGATCAGATCTGGAATCGGTGGTGCTGAGGGGGGGGCTGGGCCTCACCTGTCGTAGGTGTGGCTGTTTTGCGTACTGGCTGTGGTGTCCACATCGTCTCCAATCAGCCAGTGGAAGTTCTTGTCGCTGCGGATTCGGATTGTCCTCATGTCTTTCTGCGAGACGTACGCGCCGTCGGCGTTGAAGTCGCCCAGGATCATCACGTTCTGCGGCGGCAGAGAAGGGAGACAAGTTTTAAATCTGAAGCCGCTGGTCGTCAGCTGAGCGGGAGACGTTTGGAGGTCCTCCTCGGGAGGGACGAGGATGGACAGGATGAGGAATGAGGACATCAGAGGTCCAGCACAGGTTGAAGGACTGGGAAATAAAGTTAGAGACGGTTTGGACATGTCCAGAGGAGGGACAGAAGGATGTTAGAGACAAAGAGGACATGGAGGACAGAGGACATCATGATCTGTGGGGAGAACAAGGAACAGGTGGAGAACCTGGACAGGTGGAGGCAGGAGGAGCAGAGAGGCTACAAGGTCAGAGGTCACAGAGGTGCAGGACTTCATCTGTCCAGAAAGACAGGTGAAGTTGAGAGTCCAGGCAGGATGGAGAAAAGTTTCAGGAGAGAGCAAAGGTCAAAGGTCAAAGGAGAGGTTTGCAGACAGTGGTGAGAGCAGCCATGTTGGACGGTTTGGAGACAAAAAGACAGGAGAGGAGACAGAACAGGAAGTGTCAGAGCTGAAGATGTTTAGGTTCTACTTGGGAGGGACGAGGACGGACAGGATGAGGAATGAGGACATCAGAGGTCCAGCACAGGTTGAAGGACAGGGAGATAAAGTCCCAGGCTCTCGGTCAGAGACGATTCCTGCGTTTCTGACGTGTTTTAGCTGAAAGAAACGAGTTGAAACTACAAACTGAACCAACCTGAGCTGCTGGTAGCACCTTTGCTTTCTGCTCATTTTCAGTTGTGTTTTTGTGACAAAATGATCATTTTCTAGTTTTTTTTCTATGTTTTTGACTATTTCATGACTTTAAATGACTCTTTTATTCTTCCTGCACCCTTCATGCTATGAAAAATATGTTATTTCTAATAATATTTGTTATATAAATGGAATAATTTGTTTTTCACAGAGGATGGTTTTATGGTGTTTGACCAGCGGGCCGGCCTTACGTCCGTCCTCCACTTCTTCTTGACGTTCAGGAAGACGTCGTAGAGTTCGTCCAGCTCCGTCTCCGAGTCGTCTGGTTTGGTGTGGACCGGGACAATCACCAGGTCCTTCAGCACTGGGAGGGAGGGGGGACAAGCTCATTTATTCACCACAAACAGTTCGTTCAGTTAGTTTAATTAATTACCTGGAATATTTATCCTAATCCTAATTACAGCTCGTCTAACTTTTCTGTGAACTTCAGGTTTGAAGGAAAAATGCAGTTTAGAGTTTAGTCATCGTGTCCGTTAAAGGTTTATAACGGTCTCTCCTCAGTGCCGGAGCCAGACTTTTATTGCTGGGGGGCCCAAAGGGGGGCCAAGGCTATCTCTAAGGCACACGTGTCAAACTCAAGGCCCGCGGGCCAGATCCGGCCCTCTAGTCTGGTTCAGATCGAGTCTCTGATTCTTATTTTACTTAAAAAAACTGAGTCTAATTAGTGAAGTTTTCTCTTGACAGTGACTTAGAAGCCAACAATATATAGTTTTAATTTCTGTATGATCAGGTTTTTGTCTGTTTTTATGTTAAAAATTCATTTAAAAGCTGAGTGAGGCGTAAGAAATGACAGCTAATGATGAGCTTTTTGAAGTTTGATCCATTTGTCTGTGTTCATTAAAGTTTCTTTGCTCTAAATTCTGTATAATCTGTAACTGGGAAAAGGTTATTGATATTTCTATAGGAATGATTTGACATAATACATCTAAAACTAATTAATTTATGTATTTTTTAATAAATATTGATCGTGATTGGCCCTTGGCTAGGATCAGATTTTTAATTTTGGCCCCCTTGTGTCTCTGGGTTTAACACCCCTGCTGATTATGACAATACAGTAAGAGTACTTTCATTTTTTTATTATCAATACATGCCTCACAAAGCATAAGTAGACATTAACTTCAATGAGAACGCAGCGTCACACAGTTCACAATTACAATATCTTAAAAAAGAAGGTTATATATTATGGAAACTGTAATTTCATAGATATATGTGCATTTTATTTTCAAATCTACAAACTGAAGCTGCAAACTCTGAAATGCTCTGTTTTGCTGGTTTTTATTCCAAATTAATAAGTTTCTTCAGCAAAACTTGAGGTTTTGCATCCCAAATGTAAGAATATATTTTTAACAATAGATTAGGATAGACTGGGTATGTTTCGTTTTTTTTAATCAAAACCCCATATAAAGTTACTCAAGTAAATTCTAAGAATTTCTAATCAGATGATTTACTCCTTAATTATACCTTCGGTTCCTAAAAATGTACCTCAACAGGATTCTTACTATTTCCCCTAATCTTTCTCTTTCATAGTTTAATAATATTTATTGCATATTTTCTTATTCTTATTTCCCTATTTGGGTGGATTTCAACCCATTGTGGTACACAGTGCCACCTACTGTACAGGACTGACCGGGTGTCGTGACATGTCAATCATCTGGGGGGGCCAATCAGGTGTCAGGGGGGACTGGTGCCCCGCCGGCCCCCCCTCTAGCTCCGCCCCTGTCTCTCCTACCTGTGTTCAGGCACCTGAATCGAAGGATGTAAGGATCTCTGGCGAAAACGTCGCCTCCCTCGGACGCCACATCGTCAAACTGATAGGATCCCACCAAGTCCACCAGGTCGTCCCTGCAGGTCGAACACTTTCAGGGTCACGGGAGAAAACATTTCCGCCGGCTTCGTGTCGACGTGACAAATTAAAAACGTCTGACATCCGATCAAATCTTTGTGTTTTTGGAGGAATAAAGAGGAGTTTTATCTCCTCCGGAGCTCAGGTGTTTCCCTCACCTGTACAGGAACATGAACTGCTCCTTGTAGCGCGTTCGGCCCAGACGGGAGCTGATCTTCAGGGTGTAGTGATGCTTCCTGTTGGCTCTGAGGCAGACACACACAAACACGTCTGTAAACGGAAACAATCTTTGCTTCGACCTCGTCTTTACAGAAACACCGGATCAGGTTAGGGATAGCTCTTTGAACAGAGCAGGCTCTTCTGGGACGCTTCCTAAAGAAACGTTTTATATTCCCAAAGGAATAACGAGCGGCTGGGACGCTGAACTGACGGCGAAGTAAAAGTCTGAATGGACCGCGATGAACTCTTAAAGAATGGAGCAGCTTTAGGAGGACTCTCGGACCGTGATCCTGAGCTAATCTGCCGCCTTTAAGCAACTCTAATCTTCATAATTTCACGGTGAATCCGTGTACGGTTCGTTCTTTGATTTTTTTGTTTTAAAATAAAATTGCAAAAACAAAACAAGCAAGTGTTTTTTTGTTTTTTCGTTTTTAAAACGAAATTAGAAAAACGGCAATTGCAAAAATAAAAAAGGGGTACGTTTTGGGTTTTTTTTTAACTGCAATGGTTAAACCAAAGACAAGCTTTTATTTTGTTGCCTGATCTGGTTTCAGCTGTTTGGACGAGCCGTTAGCTCGTTCGCTCGTTAGTCGGGTCCAGATTGGATTATTTCTCCAAGCTGGGGTCGTTCAAAGAGCCATCTGCAACAGGTAAGATGTTCTTTGACTTCCTTCAAACCTTCGTGATTTACCGCAGGTTGTTCATAAAGTGAAAGTTAGATTAAAAATAAAGCCCGATGTTTAGCTTGGAATGACTTCTTATAACTGAGTCATCCTGTGACTCATCCCTTTAGTTAGATTTCTTCCTCCAGCTGTTTTGTTTCACACAGATTATATTTTCCTGTTTGTTTGCAGTTCGATGATGATGATGATGATGAGAGAAGCGTCTTCACTAACTTGTTGAGAGCCTCCATGAAGGTCGTCACAGACTTCCCGCTGGCGTCGACCACCTCCAGGATCACGATGATGTCGTAACGAGACACGATCTGAAAGAAAAACGGCGTCTAAATCTCTCAGTTCTTAGCCTCCTTAAAAACTAAAAAAAAATGCACTTTTATTGAAGTAAAACTGAAGAAAACGTGCCGTCGAACCATAAAACCATCTGGAGCTTAAAGGCTGTTACCTTCACCAGGATCTTCAGAACATCTGGATCAGAAACTTTGCTCCTTCCGAACTTCTGGATGTTGAAAGCTGCGATCTTCATGGCGGCTGGAAGAAGAAAACAAAAAGAACAAGCAGAACGTTAATTGTGGTTTGGCTCGTTGTTGAACAGCTGTTTGCTCCGGGCCGTCTGGGACTCGTCAGACCGCAGACAACACGTTTGTTGTCGTTAAAATGTTTGACGACAATAAAACCAATTAGAGCAAAGAGGCGGAGCTTCCCCCTCGGACAGGGCTGTAAAATAATTATAAAATAAATATTTCCACAGCAGCTTTAAAGACTAAAGTGACAACGATTTTATTAACTCTTGGATAGAAGGGTGATCATGTTCACCCGTCTGTTAGCAAAATATCTCCTGAACCACTGGACAGAATTTATTTAAACAAATGGACGTTCAATTCAAGATGGCCGCCACAGCTAATCCACCTTAACAAGCTGAAACCCAGCCGGTTTCACAGATATTGAGCTCAGAGATGGTGTGGTAGTAGCTGAGAGTAATCCCCAACACATACTTTATAGTACAACATGTTCCCTGTAAGTACCCAGAAAGTACTGGGTACTTACCTCGTAGGTACCTGGTCCTTACCATGAAGGTACAAGTTACTTCATAGTACTTCCCAGTCCTTAAAGATGCTAGGTAAGAACCAGGTTAGTACCAAATATGTATCAATACATTAGCAATAAGTGCCCAGGATGTACCTTTTAAGTACCAGGTACATACCCAATACTTTCTCAGTAAGTACCACATACATACCCAGTACTTTCTCAGTAAGTACTACATATATACCCAGTACTTTCTCAGTAAGTACTACATATATACCCAGTACTTCCTCAGTAGTACCACATACATACCCAGTACTTTCTCAGTAGTACCACATACATACCCAGTACTTTCTCAGTAAGTACTACATATATACCCAGTACTTTCTCAGTAGTACCACATACAAACCCAGTACTTTCTCAGTAGTACCACATACAAACCCAGTACTTTCTCAGTAAGTACCACATACATACCCAGTACTTTCTCAGTAAGTACTACATATATACCCAGTACTTTCTCAGTAGTACCACATACAAACCCAGTACTTTCTCAGTAAGTACTACATATATACCCAGTACTTCCTCAGTAGTACCACATACAAACCCAGTACTTTCTCAGTAGTACCACATACAAACCCAGTACTTTCTCAGTAAGTACCACATACATACCCAGTACTTTCTCAGTAAGTACTACATATATACCCAGTACTTCCTCAGTAGTACCACATACAAACCCAGTACTTTCTCAGTAGTACCACATACAAACCCAGTACTTTCTCAGTAAGTACCACATACATACCCAGTACTTTCTCAGTAAGTACTACATATATACCCAGTACTTTCTCAGTAAGTACTACATATATACCCAGTACTTTCTCAGTAGTACCACATACATACCCAGTACTTTCTCAGTAGTACCACATACATACCCAGTACTTTCTCAGTAGTATCACATACATACCCAGTACTTTCTCAGTAGTACCAGAGACATACCCAATACTTTCTCAGTAAGTACCACATACATACCCAGTACTTTCTCAGTAAGTACCACATACATACCCAGTACTTTCTCAGTAAGTACTACATACAAACCCAGTACTTTCTCAGTAAGTACTGACCTGTAATCTGTTTTGCTCTTCAGCTGCTGTATTTAAAGCATCCACCCACAGCTCAGGTTATTATTTATGTACCTGCTGAACAGGTGAGAGGACAAAGTGGGCGGAGCTTCAGTTTAATCTCTGCGCCTCTGACCACCTCCTGGCAGTAGTTTTCTGTAGTTTCGGGTCATCCGCCTGCGTGCGGCGGAGGAAGCAGCGGAACAGGTTCTCCGCTCAGACAGGTACCTTCGACGTGACGTCACCGTGAACACCTGGGCTCAGGTGGATCAGGTGGCGCCGGCGTCTCGACTCGTTCCAACATTCCAACATCACAGCTACCGTCTGCTTCGACCGTCGACAAGAACAGCGAAACTAAGATTATTTGAAGGAAGGAAGTCTCAGGTTGACCTCTGGGGACCAGCCTGGATGAGGAAGTCGCAGGTCATGTGACCCGTTAGCGCTCAGAGCACCTGCTGGTGACGACTCTCAGCTACTACCACGCCTCGTTTCAGCTCATTATCAGCAAAAAGTGAAAGCTTTGTAGCTGCTCTCATGCTGCCCCGGCTTTGGAAAGTCTGAGGAGATAAATAAAGCGTTAAACTCCAGGATCGTCTCCGGGAGTCTCGGGCTGCAGACCCGTCTCATTTTTTACATTTTTTGGTTTGACTTCCAGTCATCCGTGTCCGGCTGCGGCGTGTTCAAACACGCCGGAGCTGGAAAAACACGCCGCTGCACAAGAACCGAGACGATCCTCGATTTAAAGCAACGGAACGTGAACCACTGCAAACTGAGGCGGTTAAAAAAAGATAAAAACATTTAAATCAGACGGCCTTTAACTGTCACCGTGACAATACAAAGTGAGGTAAAAAAACATAAAATACATAAATAAATACGATAAAAAATAACATTCACACACAGAAAAGTAACTAATTGTGGCTAAAAGTAAAAAAAAGAGGCAGATTTAAAAGAGAAACTAATGTTTTTGATCAAATTAGGTTTTATTTTCAGTAAAGGATTTAACGTTTAAACAAAGAAACTAACAGGAAAACAACAGATTGAATCCTGACTCAGCTAAAATAATAATAATTTAAGTTATTTTTGTGTTTTTTAAATTAAATTTGTGTCACACCGAGTTGATTTAGTGCTTAATTTACTTCTGGTGTTTGTTTTTTATATTTAAACTTATATATCTACAAGAACTGGATTCATTTATTGTTAATTTATCCTCAGTTTCCAGGAAGTTTCTCTTTTTTTTTTTGTTTTAAAGGTTATTTTTTTAACCTTCTAAAATAAAAGGGCATCTGTGAAGCTGTTTGTGTTTTTATTTTTAATTAAACAACAAGAATCTAATCCTCCTGAGGAAACGTTCATGTCTTTACACGTACAGACGTGTGATTTTCTGAAGTTTAACGGTTCCAAAAACACGAAGGGAATCTGTTTTATTTTAAATATTTAAGTTCCTGTTTGAGGTTTCTGTTTTGACAGGTGATATCAATTAAAACGTTCCTGATAAGATCTTCCTGAAAACGCCTTGGAGCTGGAATACCGACGCTCCTCAGCGGCGTGTTGATCAGTTTTTACCTGCTGGGGTCCGTAATTAAACCCAGACCAGGTGTGGAGGCTCCTTCAGGGCCCGCCTCGAACCAGAAGATTCATCCACAGAGGAGGTCCTCCTGGTCCACTGGTCCACAGAGGAGGTCCTCCTGGTCCACTGGTCCACAGACGAGGTCCTCCTGGTCCACTGGTCCACAGACGAGGTCCTCCTGGTCCAGGCTGGTCCACAGAGAGGATCAGGTCTTTAGTCGTCCTCGGCTTCAGAGGGGATCAGGTCTTTAGTCGTCCTCGGGTCCAGAGGGGATCAAGTCTTTAGTCCTCAGGTCCAGAGGAGATCAGGTCTTT
>NC_051433.1:3045120-3055467 GCF_001649575.2 Kryptolebias marmoratus
AGAGGGGATCAGGTCTTTAGTCCTCCTCAGGTCCAGAGGGGATCAGGTCTTTAGTCCTCCTCAGGTCCAGAGGGGATCAGGTCTTTAGTCCTCCTCAGGTCCAGAGGGGATCAGGTCTTTAGTCCTCAGGTCCAGGCTGGTTCAGGTTTTTCTTCTTTATTTAATTTAATGAATTTAAATTGTTTTTGTTGAACTTTTAGTTTAAATCTAATCAGAAATCAAACCCAGAAGTTCTGTTCCTGTTTGTTTGTCTGTTTTTTTTTATTTTTTATTTCACGCAGTTAAAATAATTAAATTAAATTAAAACAATTAAACCTCCCGTTCCGGCTGGATGTGTCCGAACCGAACCGAACCGTTTTTCACGAGACAGTCTCGACCCACGAGAAGGAGGCCAAACGGCGAAAAAAACACACAACTAAACAAACATTTAGCAACAAATATCCTGTGTTTAAACAGAAAATGTAACGGAAATTGTAAACTTGGTGATTCTGGAAACGGAAGTCCGCCCCTCGAATATTTCAGCTCCTGGTCCAAGTTTTTATTAAAATGATTTAAACGAATTAAAGCAGCTTTTGAAACAAGCTGTTTCTTTAATTCTTGTCGGTTTCCTTTAAGAGGAGGAGGAGGAGGCTGGTTGTGTCCTGAGGCAGGAAGAGCCTCTCAGGTATTCACAGCTCTGTTAAATAAATAAAAATAAAAGTTTCTCACCTGCTGCTGTTTCTCCCCAAAGGTGTGAAAGTCTGTTAAAGTTAAATCCAGGTAAAGACTGAAGAGTTCACGGGGACAGGTTTCAGAGAACAAGGGGCCAAAAGGTGCTGCAGGATTGGTCTGAAGCCAACCAATGACGAGCAGGAAACAGACAAACAGGAAAACAAAAACAAACATCCCGCCCTCTGAGGACTTCCTGCTTCAAACCCTGCTGAAGGACAAGAGACAAGCTGGCTTCATGAGGCAGAGAAAGTCGGTTTAATCCAAGTTAATCCAAGTTTAAACAAACAAACTTAAATGACTGTTTGAAAGTCTTAAACTGAGGAATAAAACCAAACAAAAACAGCTAAAAATCCTTGTGATGTTATCGCTCTGACCGCTTCACGTTGCACAAGATTCTCACATTAACCTGTTTGTTTGTTAATAATAATGAAATGTTTTATTTGGCAACAAACATCAGTAACATGTTGGCTGGCAGAGTTGATTTTTCTGCAAAAATGTCCAATTTTCTGTTAAATATCCTTTTTTTTTTAGTAAAAACGCTGAGGTTGTCATCGGCACTTCTTAGAAGTTTGAGGACTTGAGAAGACCTACGGAAATCTAATTACCTTTTAAAATGATTGACAAAAGCATATTTAGCTTTAACTGTTACAAAACGACAAAAGTAAGGCGTAAAAACCTAAATAAAGTTTGACAAAGTCAGGGTCACAAGTCTTTGAGTTTTATTTTTTTATTTGAAACCTGAAATGTTTGGGAACCATCTTAGGATGGATACTTTGAAATGATCAGATTTCAGATTGTGGATGTCCCTTCAAAATAAGAGCCTGGAATGATGATTTTTCTGTTTGCTCCCATGAGGGATGAGTTATAAAGAGTTAATCTCTGTGTTTATCTTCAAAATGAAAGTGAAACAATCTGAGAGAACCGAAGCAACCGAAGCCGAGTTCTTCTCTGGAAGGAGCCGAGTCAGGGATTTTCTTCACCGTCTTTTACTCATTCTTCAGAAAAGGAAGGTAAAGTAAAAGAGGAAACGTTTATCCTGAGTGGAAACTTCCCGTTTCAACTTTCTGCCGGCTGTGGTTTCAGCTTCCCTCAAAGACAAAATGGCTTCCTGCTCTGAGCTCTTCTGCCCCGTGTGCCACGAAATATTCAGAGATCCCGTCGTCCTGTCGTGCAGCCACAGCTTCTGCAAAGCCTGCGTGCACGCCTGGTGGAGGGAGAAGCAAATAAACGAGTGTCCGCTTTGCAAAGAGAGTCCTCTGACGAGTAATCCACCTGTCAGCCTGGCTCTGAAGAACCTGTGTGAGGCCTACCGACATGAGTCCAAGCCCGAGGTTTCTGCAGGGTCCGAGGACCTCTGCGGCGTGCACCTGGAGAAGCTGAAGCTGTTCTGCCTGGACCATCAGAAGCCGGCGTGCGTGGTGTGCCGAGACTCAAAAACACACAGCAGCCACAGGTTCAGGCCCGTGGACGAGGCGGCCCAGGACCGCAGGGAGGAGATCCGGGCTTCCCTGAGGCCGTTACGAGAAAAACTGAACCTCTGCGAGCAACTGAAGGGAAACTGGGATCAAACTGCGAAACACATTAAAGTCCAGAGCAGAAAGACAGAGAGGCAGATCAGGGAGAGGGTCAAGAAGCTGCACCAGCTTCTGCAGGAGGAGGAGGAGGCCAGGATCACGGCTCTGAGGGAGGAAGAGAAGCAGAAGAGCAAACTAGTGAGGGAGAAATCTGAAGCTCTGAGCAGAAAGATTTCTGTCCTTTCAAACACGATCAGAGCCACAGAGAAGGAGCTGAGAGACGAAGACGTCGCCTTCCTGCAGAAATACAAGGATGCCTCAAAAAGAGTGCAGCAGCACCACCTGCTGGAGGATCCAAAACTGGACTCTGGAGCGCTGATAGATGAGGCCAAACATCTGGGCAACCTGGCCTTCAACATCTGGAGCAAGATGAAGGACGTGGTCTCCTTCTGTCCCGTGACTCTGGACCCGAACACGGCTCATCGGGGGCTCGTCCTGTCTGAAGACCTGACCTCCGTGAGACACGATGAGCGCCAGAAGCTTCCAGACAACCCGGAGAGGTTTGACCTCCATCGGGCCCTCCTGGGCTCCGAGGGCTTCGACTCGGGAAGCCACAGCTGGGACGTGGAGGTGGGGGACAGCACCAGCTGGGACCTGGGGGTGGCAGCAGAGTCTGTCCAAAGGAAAGGGGACATAAAGGCTGGACTGTGGATAATCAGGTTATCGGATGGTTTGTACGAAGCCGTCTCCCCTTCGCAGCAGCAGATTCTTTTCCACCTGAAGACGACGCTCCGGAGGATCCGAGTCAGCCTGGACTGGGAGGCAGGAAGACTGTTGCTCTCTGATGCAGACACTGAAGTCAACATTTACACCTTCACACACGACTTCACTGAGAAAATGTTCCCATACTTCAGCAGCAAGAAGCAACAACTCAAAATATCACCAAGGAAGGTCTCTGCAGCTGTGAAGTAGAATAATTACAAGCTGCACGGACCCGACACTGAAAGGCTTGATTCAGGATTTTATATTTGCAGTAATGAATATTTCCTCCTGTCAATCACAGAAAGAGACAACTTAAAAGTGTTATCAATAGTTATAGTTTCAGTCTGGCTTCCGTTCCGCTCACAGTACAGAGACAGCTCTGGTTCGCGTAATGAACGACCTTCTCATGACTGCGGACCAGGGCTCACCATCTCTTCTCCTCCTCCTTGACCTGTCGGCTGCTTTCGACACAGTGAATCACACCATCCTTCTCAACAGGCTACAGTCAGAAATTGGACTTTCGGGTACAGCACTTAAATGGTTTCATTCATATCTCACCAATAGAACTGAATATGTTTCCTTGGGTCAGTCTAAATCTTCAACTCATACTGTGACTTGTGGAGTTCCACAGGGGTCAGTCCTTGGGCCAACCCTTTTCACCATCTATATGCTCCCCCTAGGTCACATAATCAATAAACACAAGGTCTCCTTTCACTGCTATGCTGATGATACACAACTGTATATGAAAATGGACTCCACTTCTCCTACAGTTCTTCCGTCTTCACTTCAGCTTTGCTTAGAGGAGATAAAGGCATGGATGACTGCCAACTCTCTTCAACTTAACAGTAATAAAACGGATGTCATCCTTCTTGGCACCCCTCATCAAACTCAGTCCTCTAATCTCAGTAGTATCTCAATATTTGGTCTTAATATTCCCTTTTCTACCACCGTCACAAACCTTGGAGTTAGGATTGACTCTAACCTCACTTTCAACTCCCACATCCGTCATCTTTCTAAAGTCTCCTTCCTCCATCTTAAAAACATCGCCAGACTCCGCCCCTCCCTTTCCCAACCGGATGCTGAGAGGTTGATCCATGCCTTTATCTCATCAAGGTTGGACTACTGTAATGCCCTCCTCTTTGGGACCTCTGGTAAAAACCTGCAAAAGCTCCAGCACATTCAGAACTGTGCTGCCCGGGTCCTGATGAGGAGGCGCAAATACGACCATATCACTTCTGTTCTTAATTCACTTCATTGGCTACCGATCAAACATAGAATACATTACAAACTCTGTCTGCTCACCTATCAATGCATCCATGGAGCTGCTCCTGCCTATCTTAGTGAACTCCTCTCATTGCACGCTACTTCTCGAAGGCTTCGTTCCTCCACCTCCTTTTACTGCCTGCATCAACCTAAGACCAAACTTGCCACTATGGGGGATAGGGCTTTTCAGGCAGTAGCTCCACGACTCTGGAATGCCCTTCCAGAGTCCCTGAGAGCCCCACAAGGTGTGGAGGCCTTTAAAAAAGGTCTTAAGACTCACCTTTTTAAACAGGCCTTTTAGAACTGTAAGTTTTGTTTTAAATTGTTAGTTTTAATTGTTAGTTTCAATTGTTAGTTTTGGTATCACTTGGTGCAAGATGTACTACTGTAAGCCCTACAATTTATTCTGTATTTTTATTATTACTATTATTATTATTTTTATTTATTTTTTATTTTTCTTTTAATCTCTGTAGCACTTTGAGATTTCTTTTGAAATATAAGGTGCGTTACAAATAAAATTTATTATTATTATTATTATTATTAGTCATAGGATGGAGAAAGATGGCTGCTTTTTTACTGTTTCAGACCTTTAAAACAAGAACACTACATGAGCTGATATTAAACCTCGACACTTTTGCACAACATTTGTTTAGTTTGTTATCGTTTTCTCAGCTGAACTGTTACTGCAGGAATGTTACTGAATGACTGCTGGACAAATCTGTCCTCCTGATCAGGACATGTCTCCAGGTCAAAGGTTTACTCAGCTCCTGGTGGACTGACGCGTCCAGTTTACCTGAAGCTTGTTGAACTCTGATTATTTTAATGTCCCATTATTGTCTTTAATATAAAGTTTGCTTATTAAAGAATACAAAGTCACTTCTTTCTTGCTGCTGCTGTACAAACATTACATTTATTTCTGCAGGGGAACAAACTCCTGACCCAACCTGGGCTCAAACCTGCAGCCTCAGGGTTACAGGCTGCAGCCTTCGAGGCGTCGAGGTCGGACATTTTGTTTTCAGGCCCGGAGTTGGTTGGACCCAGAATGGTGGCAGACTCTGAGGACTAAAACTGAGAGGAACTCCATTAAATAAAGCGAACAGAGACGACAGATTGTGGTAAAACCAACAACGAACCACTGAATATACAGGTTGGGCTGATGAGGAAGAGGAAACAAGTGAGGGACAGGTGAGGATGGGAGTGGCAGCTGTGCGTTCAGAACCAGGGGTTATTTGAGCTCCTGGTGGCTTTCCATCACCTGGAACCTGTCTGACACTTTGAGCCACAAAAACTGGATATTTCTTCTTCTCTGGACCCGAGTGGATCCCATCTCTGCCTCTGTTAAGCTCCTCCCATCAGATCATGAGTTTCATTTCCCGTCTGATTATTTTCACCGAGTCTGAACAAGTCAGAGAATCGTCTCCGAACCTGAGAGGACTCGACGGGTGAGTGGAACAATCCCTCCTGATACCTGAATTTAAAAGCAGAAAATTAAATGATTTTTCTTTTTTGAAGCAGCTGCATAAAATAAACAAATGAACCTGATATTATTCACACTTTTAAATTAATAACTGCCAAGTTGTCTGTGAGGGAAATAACTGCCTTTAATGTTTTAATAACTGTTTTAACTTAGATTTCAGATGATTTGCAGATTAATCTTCTTTTTAGGCACCCATTAATTTACATTTCAGTGGCATTTTGTGAGCATAAATTAAGTTTTTTCTGTTTCCTTCATGAGAAGATTTCCTTCAACGTTTTCTGTGTTTTCTGGTTTCGTTATGGTCTCTTATTTTCAAGTCTCTTCCTCCCATCGTCTTCCTCTTCTTCGGCTCGGCGCCTTCAGTGCTTCGGACCATGGGAGCTCATCAGAACCTGGCGGTTCTGGTCGGCGTGGCCTCGCTGCTGTGGAACGCCGGCTGTGACGCCGGCTGTCAGGGAACGGACGGCCATAAAGGGGTGGACGGAGCTCCAGGAAGAGACGGGCTGCCCGGGGTGAAGGGACAGAAAGGAGAGCCAGGTAACAGCCGAGGGACTGGCTGAAAGCTAAAAGGAGCAGCATGGCGAGCTAAAAGTTTCAGCTGTTTTGGTGAAACCGGGTCAGAGTGTGATGTGAATGATTCTCAGCTAAAACTTTAGCTCAGTATCTGTACAGCTGATCTACTTAAAGCTATTCTGGTGCTGGCTAATAGCTGTGGCGGCCATCTTGAACTGCAGTGCGTCACTTTGTGCTTCTCGCTCTCGTCTCCAGCTGTGATGGCCGACGGTCCGGTGGATCCAGTCTCCCTGCAGAGGCTCAAGGGGGACATGGGGAACCCGGGCCCCCCGGGGGCCATGGGTCTGAAAGGTTATCAGGGGGACACAGGAGCAGCCGGTCCCATTGGACCGCAAGGTCCCCGCGGCGCCGCAGGGAAGAACACCGGCGCCGGTAAACGCACGTTTCGACGCCACAGCTCCACGTTCCGTGGAGAACGTAGAACATCTCAGAGAACAAAGTAAAATTAAAGCAGCTGAAAGCTTACATGAGCAACACAGCTGCTAAAAGTTCAAACTAGATTATTTGAGAGGACAAATTAGACAAAAGCTACAACCAGCTAAAGAGAAGCTAAAAGTTAAAATGAGCAAAACATTAGCTGAAAGCAAGAATTAGCAATACAGCTGCTCAAAGCTAACATTTTGCAAAACAGCTGCTAAAGCATAAAACAAACAGAAGAGCATTTAGGACCCAAAATTAGCAAAACAGTAGCTAAACACTAAAACCAACAAACCAGTAGCTCAAAGCTAAAATTGAGCAAAATAGCTGCTGAAAGTTAAAACTAGCAAAACTGTATTAAAGAGCCAAGTTTAGCTAAATGGTATCTAGAAGCTGAAATTAGCCAAACATTAGCTAAAAGCTACAACCAACTAAAAAGTACCTAAAAGTTAAAAATTAGTGAACCAGTAGCTAAAAATTTAAATCACCGAAACATTAATGAAAAGCAAGATTTAGCGATACAGCAGCTAAAAGCTAAAATAAACACACCAGCAGCTCAAAGCTAAAATTTTGCATATTAGCTGCTTCAAGTTAAAACTAGCAAAACAATATTTAAGAGCCAAGTTCAGCTAAATGGTATCTAGAAGCTAAAATTAGCAAAACATTAGCTAAAAGTTACAACTAACTAAAGAGTACCTAAAGGTAAAATTAGCAAACAAGTAGCTAAAAGGTAAAATTAACAAAATAATAGCTAAATCAATAATTGTCAGGGCATTAGCTGAAAGCTAAAATTAGCTAAAGAAATCCCAGAAACTACAATTATTAGAACAGTTGCTACATTAACAGCTAAAATCACCTGACAGAAGACAAAAGCTAAAATTAGTAGATCAGCAGCTAAAAGCTAAAAGTGGAGCAGGTAAGCTGAAGTAAATTTCAAAGAGCAGAAGGTTTTTTTTCTCGTTCGGCTGATAAAAACCGAAGTTTACTGAAGAAGAGCCTGAAGCTGATGAAGGTTTCTCTGAACAGATCCTCCGTGTTTCCGGTTTGTTTTCAGGAAAAGATAATTCCGATCAGGAAGCTCAATATTCGGCTTTTTCCGCCATCAGGAACGAGAGCAGCTATCCGGCCGTCAGCCAGGTGCGGCATCACACCTGAGCGCCTCAGGTGTCTCATTTCTGCCTCCTGTTAAATAAAAACAAACAGCAAACAGCCGAATCTTTGGCTTTATTTGCTGTTTTCACAGAATAAATAATAATAAAGTAATAATTTACTCCGTTTGTTTTAGCCAATAACCTTCCAGACTGCGGCGGTCAACCGGCCTGGGGATTTCAGCATCGCCACAGGTCACTTCACCTGCAGAGTACCTGGGTATTATTACTTCAGCTTCCACTCTGTTGCCAAGGTAACGCTCCCCCGTCTCCAGGAAACGTGAAAAACGTCACATTTATCGGATATCTGTGATGTCAGGCTGCAGACGTTTATGCTCTGTTGTTATCGCCCTCCGCTGAAAGGCACAGGCAGGCGATAATGTTTTTGCCCATTTCTCTGTGTGTCTGTTAGCAAAATATCTCACGAACGACAGGGCGGATTTTAATGAAACTTTCAGGGATTAGTTATTGGATGTGAGGCTACATCTGATTACATTTTGGGGTCAGCCCAATTTAAGATGGCCGCCACAGCCTACTGACCTCAGCAAACACAAAAATGGCTAAAATTCAGTCAGTTTTACAAATATTGTTCTAAAACTTGCTGTGATTGTAGGTAATAATCGTTCACAACATATGTTTCAAGTACTACTCACTACGCAAGATCTTTGATCTTTAAAGCATAAGCATTAGCTGTTGGAGTCACACCTGCTCGTCTGTTAGCAAAATATCTCATGAACGACAGGGCGGATTTTAATGAAACTTTCAGGTAATAATCATCAGATGGACAGCTACAAGTGATTAACTTTTGGAGTCAACCCAATTCAAGATGGCCGCCACAGCCTACTGAGCTTAGAAAACACAAAATGGCCACAGCTCAAGTTATGCAGATGTTAAGCTAAAAGTTTAGATGGTAGTAGCTGAGAGTCGTTTGAGCTAAGCTGAGGTTAGCCTGAGCGGCGGCGGGCGACAGGCATTCCTTCAGAGGATGCCGGGCCTGTGATGGTTCTCGTGTTCCCGCAGACCAGCCTCTGCCTGGGATTGGCCAGCGACTCCCGGGACGACAAGCTGGTGTTCTGCGATTACAGCAGCAGGATGCACGATCAGGTGGGTGGTCCCCGGGAGGGAGGGGCTGAGGTTAGAGGACCTCCAGGTGGGCTGACCTGCGCTGTGTTCCAGATGCTGTCGGGCGGAGCGGTGCTACAGCTGGCTGCTGGCGAGCGAGTCTGGCTCGAGTCCTTCAACGACAAGCAGACGGCTGCCGACAAACAAGACCGGCGAGAGAAACAGATCATCTTCAACGGCTTACTGCTCTTCTCCGACTGAACGTCATCTCTGGAGCAGGAATGTGACGTTTTATTTTCTTCTTCTGTGAACAGACTTCCTGTAAACGTTCGTGAAGTGCTGGCTCTGAAATTAAAGTGGATCTTTAAGGCCTGATATTAAATTTCTGATGAACAAACTGGTCTGAGTTCAGTTTTCTCCGTCCTCCTCCCGCGGCTCGGCTTTCAAAGCTGCTTCAGCTGATTTTAAAACAAATAAATTAAAGGCCTAGCAGCCCTTGAAGGAATGCTTGTCGCCCTTTCATGTCAGCTTCGCATTAAAGATCGGACCACGTTTTACAGCCTTAACCTCAGGACCAAAAAAGTTCCCAACATGAGACGAAAGTTGATCATCGAGGACTGAATGATGGCTTTTAAACGGCGACATCTTTAAAGGAACAAACTCATCGTGTTTCTTCCGCAGAGAAACTTAAACACAAGCAGCCGGCGTGTGTCTGCTGGCAAAATGTGAGGAATCTGATTAAACATCTACAGAACAAACTGATGAGTTCAACATTTAAACTAAACGTAGCACAAAAAACAAGGACGTTTACGTGGGACCACAAGGCTGTGGCTGTGTATGGTTCTTCCGCATGCTGCCCTGTTTGTTTAACGTCTTGTTCCCTTGGAGCTACAGAGTCAGCTGTTTGGCAGAGAAGCTCCAGGCTTAAATAATAATCAGCCAGAGTCAAATTTCTTTACGTTTCGTTCTCGGTATATATAAGGAGGTTTATCCTTTCGGATGTAGGATCTCGTCAGCGGTTCTGTTCGGCCCGGCAGAGGATCCGTGGAGGAAGTGAAACCCGTTCGGTTACTCTTCTTCTTTTTTCCTGGAAGATTTTTGGCACGTCTTTCGCTGACCGGTTCCTGTTTTAAAGGTTGGAACGTGAAAATTTGCCAGGCTTGCAGAAACATCTTCTTTTTTTAGAATAAGTTCGCCTAAAACACATTCAGGTTGATCCAGGTCTAATCCGGGTCTGATTCAGGTCTAAACCAGGCCTGATTCAAGTCTGATTCAGGTCTGATTCAAGTCTGAACCAGGTCTGATTCAGGTCTGATTCAGGTCTGATTCAGGTCTGATTCAGGTCTAAACCAGGCCTGATTCAAGTCTGATTCAGGTCTGATTCAAGTCTGAACCAGGTCTGATTCAGGTCTGATTCAGG
>NC_051433.1:3057997-3068726 GCF_001649575.2 Kryptolebias marmoratus
CCAGGTCTGATTCAGGTCTGATTCAGGTCTGATCCAGGTCTGATCCAGGTCTGATTCAGGTCTGAACCAGGTCTGATTCAGGTCTGATTCAAGTCTGATTCAGGTCTGATTCAGGTCTGATCCAGGTCTGATTCAGGTCTGATCCAGGTCTGATTCAGATCTGATTCAGGTCTGATCCAGGTCTGATTCAGGTCTGATTCAGGTCTGATCCAGGTCTGATCCAGGTCTGATTCAGGTCTGATCCAGGTCTGATTCAGGTCTGATCCAGGTCTGATCTAGGTCAGATCCAGGTCTGATCTAGGTCAGATCCAGGTCTGATCTAGGTCAGATCCAGGTCGTATTCAGGTCTGATTCAATAAAGGTTGATTCTGATTCTTCTGATTCAGAAACACATCGGTGGTAGTATCATGGTTTGGGCCAACGTTGTACATAAAATCCTGACCTTACAGATCAACCGTTAACAGACCCTCAGATCTTCCCAGCAGGAGAGTTGGAGGAAGATTTAATCTGTTAAAAATGCACTTCCTGTCGGTCGGATCGTTCTCTCTCTGGTTTCCTGCGACTCGATGAAACCTCCCAGGATTCGAGTCGACTTCCTCGTCCGGCTGCAGAACTTGGAGCTTGTCGTCGCTTCGATTTGAACTTTCTGCACCCGGTTTTCATTTTCAGTCATTTATCTCAGGTGAGTTTTAATTATTTGTTACATCTAAAGGACATTTATGACTATTAATGCTTATTTGTTTGTGTGTAAAGAGTTTGCTTTTTTTAGAACAAAAATCACCCATTAACAGTTTGTTATCATAATTTTTGTATAATTTAGGTTTAAATGACTTAATTTCTTGTAAAAATGCTTCATGTAATTAGTTGTTTCTTCATCTCATTTATTTCTCTTCACACTTTTCAGCTTTTTATTTTGTTTTGCTGAGTCGGCATCCTCGCCGTTTTCCTGGTTTGTTTTTTATTTTTCATACATTTTTTTGCAGAATTCTTAATGAAAACGTTCAGCTCATTCAGGAGATTGCTGTTTTATTTACTAATGTTAATATATTGAGGTATTTTCATTTCCCTTTTGCTTTAATAAATCTGTTTCTAGCTCTGCTTTTGTCTTTTTATTCCACTTTTAGCTTGAAATCAGTCTTTTGCTGATCAACTTGCAGCTCTCAGAATTCACGTTACATTTTTTACAGAAAATGCAGTTTTTTAATAAGATTTTCTACATATTCTCCTCCCTTCTTCTCTGCTCCTTTCCTTCATCTCAACTCGTTCTTTCTCCCTATGTCCTCGTCTCCTCGCCTCCTCTCTCTGCCTCTTATCCGTCCTTCCTTTCCTCATTTCTCTCTTCCACATCTTTTTTTGTTTGGTTTTCTCTCCACTCTCGTCCTTCTCCTCTTCCCTCTGTTCTTATCTCCTCTCTTCATTCCCTCTCGTCTCTTTTCCTCACCAGGTCCTCCACGATGCTCCTCCGGCGTTTCCTCGTGGTGGGATCTCTGCTCACATTGGCCGCTCCTCTGCTGGTTGCTGCGGAGACGTGTCCAGCGTCAGGGATGCCCGGAATGCCAGGTTTGTGCACCTGTAGAGTTGGATGCGCACTTCAGCTCTTGTTCCGGTTTTGTTTATTCACGTTTATTCATTTCTCAGGTATCCCCGGACTTCCTGGCAGAGACGGACGTGACGGAGTGAAAGGAGAGAAAGGAGAGCCGGGTACACAAAAACACACAAAGACACACACACTGCCTCACATCGCTGCTATTTGTCAGCTGCACTTGAAGCAAACCTAAGTAGCCGTTAGCTTGACACCTCGTCAGAATCTCCTAACTCAGATCACTCTGACCGCTGCCTGCAGCAGGGAAGATACTGACTGTTCACAGCTCCTCTGCAGAGCCAGACTAACACTCTGAAGCTCGCCGTGACGCGACGACTCGAAAATGTTTGTGGAGCTCGTCAAAACTGCGCAAACGTTTCCAGCCAGGTTCGCAGTTTTCTTCAAAAAGTGATTTATTTTACTGAGCGGAGCCTGATTTCCCTCCGAAATCAGTCCTCAGAAACAGAATCTTGTGTCATTTAATGAAAGAAACATTTCTTATAAAAAGTGTCAGCAAACCTACAGAGAAGACGCTTCTGTGAAGACGAGCTGAAGACGAGCTGAAGAAGCTGAAACTAAGTTATTAAGGCGAAAAAGCCAAAACCTTAGACGCTAAAAGAAGCAAAAAGCTAGCTAAAAACTCAACTAACAAAATGCCAGCTAGAAGCTAAAAGTATCAAAAGGAAAGCTACGAGCTAAACGTTGCAGAATAGTGGCTAAAAACTAGAAGTAGTGTAAAAAGACAAAAACAGAGTCAGCAGCTGATGTTTCTGAAGGAACCGAGGAGATCTCCGTGTGTTTCTATGGGGGGAAATATTTGTAAAAAAACTGGACAAACCAAAAGTCTTAGCAGCCGAACGTTTTGGTGAACAAACAGCTAAAACGGCACGAAGGAATCAGTCGACAATCGGGGTCAAGTTTAACTTTAAAAACTGGTTTAAGACAGTTTTCCCTCTTTGATTCGGAACATTCTCGGAATACTCTGGTCAAAGATAACGAGGTGATTAATGAATCTACAGATCCTCGCTCTTGTCCTCAGGGGTGCAGCGGAGCGGCGTCCTCGGGCCTCAGAAGGGCGAGAAGGGCGGCCCGGGGCAGAGGGGTGACCAAGGCAAACGAGGTCAGTCGGGAGAACCCGGAAAACCCGGCAGCCCGGGAGCCGCAGGTGATCGTGGAGATCCAGGAGAACCCGGGTATGATATCTGAGGCCACGTCCTGAGGAACACCAGAGCTGCTGTCAGGAGCGATTATTTTAGTTTATTTAAACAGACAACGATCAGTAACAAACATGAAAGCATTCACAACTTTATCAACTGTACTTTTACAAACATAAACAGCTTGAGTTTTAAATATTTAGCAGCTGTTCTCTGAAATAAGATTCCCAGCTAAAACATAAAACTCAACCATTCGCCTGATCTGAAAGGCTTTTCAGAGGAACAAAATGGGTGAAGGACAGGATTTATTTGGGATTTATGGTTGATTCTTTTGTCTGTTAACCTCTGAGCATTAGGAAAGTGTCAGGGAAGTTCTCACCTGATGATTTTAAATCAAAACGAGGGAATTTTCATCGATGCAGAATCAGTTCGATCCTTTAAAGCAGGGGTGTCCAATCCTGGTCCTCAGGGCCACCATCCTGCATGTTCTCCTTGTTTCTCTGCTCCAACACACCTGATTCAGAGGTTAAATTACCTCTTCATGTCCTGCAGAAGCCTGTTAATCACCCATTGATTCAAATCAGGTGTGTTGGAGCAGAGGAACAAGGAAAACCTGCAGGATGGAGGCCCTGAGGACCAGGACTGGAGACCCCTGCTTTCAAGCAAAGATAACTGAATATATCAGTAAATGTGACGTAACATTAAGAGGAACTGTATTCCTCCTGGCTGGCAGTCATTTTCTGCAACATAACGCTAAAACAATGAAGATAAAGAACAGATTGAACAGGAAGTCGGATTGTTCGGGCAATGTAGGCTCTTTGAAAAAGGTGTCAGCCTTGTTTCACAGCTTCAGCACCAGAACGTGTCTCTGTGCGGCTGCAGGACTGCCGGAGCTCAGCAGCAGGCGGCCTTCAGCGTGGCCAGAGGGACCCCAGACTTCCCAGAGAAAGCCAGCCTGATCCGCTTCACTAAAGTCATAACCAACATCAACAACGACTACAGCACAAGCACGGGACACTTCAGGTCTGTGGTGGACGGCGATGACGCCACTGGGCCGGGTTTTCATTGGTTTTGCTCGGATCAGAGAGATTTTTGTTTTGTGTTAAGGTTTAATCCAAAGATCCGGTGTTTTAGAGCGGTGGTGTCCGATCCTGGTCCTGGAGGACCACTATCCTGCATGTTTTAGGTGTTTCTCTGCCTGATTTGAGTGAATGAGTGATTAACAGGCTTCTGCAGAGCCTGAAGTCTTGCTGAGGAGCAGAGAAACATCTAAAACCTGCAGGACAGTCCAGGTCTGGACATCCCTGATCCATACAAATACAGCAACTTGCATATGTTAGCATAACGCTAACAACCAAGCTAATATATTATATTTAGCTTTGGATTTCAAATGAACATGCAGTGTTAGAGGTAGTAATGAGCATGTCAGAGGGTCAAAAAGAAGCATGGACTCCTGGTTTGTGTTGTGCTGTAGGTGCCGAGTCCCAGGAATGTACTACTTTGTGTTCCACGCCTCGTTGGAGGACAAACTCTGTGTGCTGCTGAAGCTCGACAACAACCTGCTGACGTCGTTTTGTGATCACCGCCGCTACAAGAGGCAGGTGCGATCCCGACGCAGCACTGTTTGTGTCCTCTCAGCCCTGTTTCAGGATCTGAGCGCTGGCTCTGTGAACGCAGCCGTCTTGTTGCTGATTTCAGGTGACGTCCGGCGGCCTGGCGGTCTACCTGTCCAGAGGTCAGGAGGTTTGGCTGGAGACCAAAGACTACAGAGGCATGACGGGGAGGCCCAACGGTTACAGCATATTTTCTGGCTTTCTGCTGCACCCTTACTGAGCTGCAGGATGGCAAAGATGACACCGTTTCGTGACACGACAACCAGACAGTTTCTCTTTATTCTTGTTAACTTTTTACTCGCCGTGGATAATCAGATTAATTAATTTACTCCATTGGTTCTACCCCTCCCACCACCCGTCTGTCACTCCTTAAGCTAAAGTCAGCAGTTTTTTGTATTTTTCCTTCATCGGTTCAGTTTAATATTTGATTTGTGCAAAAACATTTGACATCCAAATTCACTGTATTTAAACTTGTGGACCCAATAAACTCAGTGGAAAAGTGGAAAAACCAAACTCCTGTCAGATCTGTTTTCCTGTTTGTCATAAACTCTCAGCTACTACCACACCAAATATTAGCTCGAT
Organism: Kryptolebias marmoratus; assembly: GCF_001649575.2. Taxonomy (NCBI): domain Eukaryota; kingdom Metazoa; phylum Chordata; class Actinopteri; order Cyprinodontiformes; family Rivulidae; genus Kryptolebias; species Kryptolebias marmoratus. The sequence continues at coordinate 3,062,929 of NC_051433.1, forward strand.
GTCTTTAGCTGCATTTGTGTTTTTTAAGGTCCACTGGTTGTGGTGGCCATCTTGAACTGGATAAACTCCAAAAGTTAATCAGTTGTAGACGTACACCAAGTGGTTACTTTCTGCAGGGTGCATGGTTTGTGGCATACACTATATCGCCAAAAGTATTCACTCGCCTCCCTTCACACACATATTGACCCACTCTGCTTCTATAACAGCTTCAGCTCTTCTGGGAAGGTTTTCCACACGTTTAGGAGAGTTTATGGGAGTTTTGGACCATTCTTCCAGAAGTTCAGACCCTGATGTTGGACAGGAGGCCTGGCTCTGATTCAGCTCGAAGGTGTTCTGTCAGGTCGAGGTCAGGAAGTTCTTCCTCATCTAGGTCTTTATGGACCTTGCTTTGTGCTCTGGTGTGCAGCCATGTTGGATCAGGAAGGGGCCGTCCCCAAACTGTATGAACTTGTCCAAAACGTCTGGGTGTGCTGAAGCATTAAGAGTTCCTTTCTCTGGACCTAAGCAGAACAAGCCCACACCATGATCCTCCCTCCACCGAACTTTACACTCGGCTCAACGCAGTCAGACCAGAACCGTTCTCCTGGCAGCGGCCGAACCCAGACTCGTCCCTCCAGAGGACACGTCTCCACTGCTCTAGAGTCCAGTGGGGCGGTCTTTACTCCACAGCATCCGACGCTTCGCTCTCGGTGATGGAAGGCTTGGATCAGCTGTTGCCATGGAAACCCATGAGGCTCTCTCCTCTCTGTTCCTGAGCTGATCTGAAGGCCTCATGGAGTCTGGAGGTCTGCAGACGCATCACCGTCCCTCCAGGTGGAAAAAAAAAAAACTTAATGTCCCAATAAAAGCTTCAAGCTGACCAGGTTAGGACAGAGTTAAAACCAAAAAAGAAAAAGAGGATCTGAGAGCAGGAGAAAATGAGCGGCTAGCACTTTTCACAGGATGTCTTTATTAAAAACCAGCTTCGATCCTGCTGAGGAAATTAAAGAATTTGTGGAACAGATACTGACTGAGGTTAAGAGCAGCCTGTGTTTCAAATATCAGACAGGAAGTTCAGAGAAAAACAGAACAAAATGGTCATTTGGGTTAAAAAAATTTTTTATTTTTTTTTCTTTAAATTTAGTTGCTGTTGCTTTGTCATCAGTTTTTCACCAGGAGCATTTCCTGACTTCTTGTTGAAAACTTTTCACTTCTGTTCTTGGTTACAGTAAATTTGACAAAATGATTACAGGAAAGGTCATCAAACGGACGGGCATCTGTTTTCTGTCTGTTAGCAAAATAACTCACGGACAGAAAAGAGATTTTAATGAAACCAACAGAAAGTGATCGATGAATGTACAACAACCGATTAATGGTAAAAGTCAACTTTATTCAACATGGCCGCCACAGCTAATCAACCCTAGCAAACACAAAAATGGCTGTAACTCGGCCAACTGTAGATCTTGTGGTAGTAGCCGAGAGTCCTACTCATCACCTGCTCCAACAGCTGATCCCACAGGAGCTTTGTTTAAAACTGAAAGCATGAAGCCAGCGGGCGATATGCATTCCATGAAAAAATACTTTTAGCTTTAGGCTAGCCTTTTGATCATTTTAGATAACTTTCTGTTCATTTTAGCTTTTAGCTAAGGTTCGGCTTCCTTTAGCTTTCAGCTAGTGTTCTGCTTCTTTTTATCTTTCAGCTAATCTTCTGCTTCTTTTAGCTTGTTGTTTGCTACTTTTAGCTTTTAGCTAGTGTTCGGCTTCTTTTAGCTTGTTGTTTGCTACTTTTAGCTTTTAGCTAGTGATCTGCTTCTTTTAGCTTTTATCTAGTCTTCTGCTTCTTTTAACTTTTAATTTGATGTTTTCTGCTTTTAGGTAGTGATCTGCTGCTTTTAGCATTTGGCTAATCTTCTGCTTCTTTTAGCATTTAGCTAGTGTTCGGCTTCTTTTAGCTTTTAGTAGTTTTGCTACTTTTAGCTTTTAGCTAGTGATCTGCTTCTTTTAGCATTTAGCTAGTTTTTGGCTTCTTTTAGCTTTTAACTTGATGTTTGCTACGTTTAGCTGGTGTTCTGCTTTTTTTACCTTGCTGTTTACTATTTTTAGACTTTAGCTAGCTGTTTGCTACATTTAGCCATTTTCCTGCTTCTTCTAGCTTTTAGCTAGTGTTCGGCTTCTTTTAGCGTCAGCAGCTCAGTTTCAGCTGTGTGTTAGGTCAGAACCAGGTGCTCAGTTTGAATTTCAGCTGACACCGTCTCCCTCTGACTTTGGACAGTTTGTCTTCCTGAAAGACACCAGCAGAGCTGCTTCTTATCCTCCTGAGTTTCACTTCCTGCTTTCTTCCTGACTGAGCTGCAGCGTCTGTCAGACAGCAGGACATCCGTTCATCGAGCCGCCGCTGCACCACAGGACGACAGCTCTCTGCTGATGGTGAGACGGTTTTTATAACTAATTAGTCTGAAGATAAACTCAGTGAAAACCTGGTTTTATCCTCACTGTTCGGAGTCTTTTTTTTAAGTTAGTTTATTTTGTAGGACATCTCAAAACAACCAAACTGCTGCACAAGATGTGGGACAAAAAAATATTTATTGACAAATTAGCAAAACATATGAACCACGGTAAGATTACCACACAGGACAAAACTTAAATGTTGTTTCTGTGCATTTGATTGATTAGATTTCCTTTATATGAATTTGAAAATCTAATTTATTATCTATGAAATCTATTTCAATGTAGTTGCTCTATTTTTGTCTAATTATGCTCCTTTTAGCTGCTGTATTGCTAATTTTAACATTTAGGTACGATATTGCTAGTTTAGCTTTTACCTACACTTGTGATTAATTTAGCATTTAGCTAGAGTTTTGCTCATTTAGGCTTATAGCTGCTGTTTTCTCAGTTTTACTGCTTTGTTGTGGTTTTGTTAACGTTAGCTTTTAGCTATGTTTTTGCCCTGATGTGTTCCCAATGTTCTCGTCATGATAACGTAATAAAGTTGTAATTATTTGGCGTTCTGACGGTCAGATGAATCTTTGTGTTCAGGCCCTCCAGTGGTTCGGTTGCTGCACTGCAGCGTTGCTCCTCCTGGTCCTCGTGGACCCGGTCCACATGTCGTCCTGCACCGGAGCCGCTCCTGGGATTCCTGGGATACCCGGCCTCCACGGACCCAACGGCAGGGATGGTGTGAAAGGGGTGAAGGGAGATCAGGGTGAGCTCAGTGGAGCGCCTCGTTTAAGATTGAAAACATTTTTAACGCCCCTATCTGCATCTCAGTTCCTGTTCCAGACTCTACAAAAGGTGTTTCTGTCTTTGGACAGGTGAGGCCGCTCAGCCCATCAGGGGCCAGAAGGGGGAACAAGGTCCAAAGGGCCCACCGGGACGGCCCGGCATGAAGGGGGACGTCGGTCAGCCGGGTGATTTGGGAAATCAAGGCCAGAAGGGGGAGAAGGGAAGACCCTTCAATCCCACCAACCGTGAGAAGTCCTTCTTCTCCTACAAACGGGCGATTTCCCAACTCCCGGAGTTAAACACGGCCATGGACTTCAACAGGTCTGAGCTCCAGGCAGACAGTTTGGCCCGTGGTGGCGTTCCAGTTATTCTTCAGCACCGCCTCCAACAGACGAAAGTTTAAAGAAGAAACAAAAATGAGCTAAAATCCAGAAAATATCCACAGAAAACTGGAAAAAACAGAAAATTCTGCAAAAACTGAGAAGGACTCTCATGAATTTAATCAAATCAGAACTTAAGTTATATAAACAGCAGAACAGTAGCTGAAAGCTGAAATTAGTCAAGCAAAAGCTAAAAAGTAACAGAACATTAGCTAAAAGCTCAAATTAGCAGAACAGAAGCTAAAAGCTAAGAGCAGCAACAAAAGCTAAAACTAAGAAGACAGTAGTTAAAAGCTAAAATGATCAGAACGGTAGAAAGCATCTAAAACAAGCATAACAGTAGCTAAAAGCTACAATCACCAAAAACGATGCTAACAGCTAACACAAAAAGCACAGTCGTAAAAAAGCTAAAACCAACAGATCAGAAGCTAAGAGCTAAAATGAGCAAAGCAGGAGATATATGTCAAATCTGCAGAACAGTAGCTAAAAGCTAAGAACAGTAAAACAATGGCTAAAAGCTAAAACCAACAACAAAAGCTAAAACTAAGAAGACAGAAATTAGCAAAGCAGTGGATAGAAACCATTATTATTAAAACTGTAATTAAAAGCTGAAACCAGCTAAAAATGAGCTAAAAGCTCAATCTTTGAAAACAGTAGCTAAAATGTAAAATTATCAAAATTATAGCTAAAAGCTACAACCAGCAGAACAGTAGCTAAAAGCTAAAACTGAGGTTTTGTGGAAATCTCAATGCATTCTGATGAGAAAAAATGTTGTAAATAAAATTAAAAACATTTTAAAATGACAAAAAAAAAACAGAAAGTCTTCGCTGAAATGTCGTGAACAAGCCGAACGTTTTGATACCTGAAAGGCTGAAATGGTGCTGAAGTAGATCTGCAGCAGCGTGAATGCTGACTCAGCGTTACCGAAGACGCAGCTTTTATGACTGTGAATGTTTAAATTCCCCACAGGCGGATTCTGCCCGACTTGGACTCCCAGTTTCAAGGAGAAACGTTGGAAAACGGGACGTTTGTGGCGAAAATCAAAGGCGTCTACTTCTTCAGTTACCACGTCTCAGCAAAGAGCAGGGTGAGTCCAAAGAGTCCGTCATTAAAAGTGTCTGGTTTGAGCTTTTCTCTGGTTTCCACACTTCAGACAAGGTTGTGAAGCTCCTGTCTGCTGCGTTAATGCTTTAGGCGTGCCTGAAGCTGGTGAAGGGCAGCGACAGCCACATGACCCTGTGTGACACATCGGAGGGTTTCCTGGTCAACTCTGGCTCGGCTCTTCTGGAGCTGCAGGTCGGAGACACGGTTTCTCTGCACGCAACCAAGTACAACAGCATTGTGACGAGCACGAGCAGCACCAGCCACACTTTCACCGGCTTCCTGGTCTTCCCAACCGCCTGAACTCATCCAGTCATAAAAACCACAACCTTTCTGGGACTCTTAGAACCATAAACGTTCTGTAAAAGCAGAAGGATTATCTGTATTAGTTATCCTTGTCATACAACCAGTTTACACATCTATACTGAGCTCCAGTTAGTATTTTTTGACAGGAACAATCTCAAACCAACGTTTAAATAAAGTAACTCAAATCTGCACTTGTATCAACAATGAAAGATGTACTTTTTGTAAAATTAAACAAGTTTCCAATCAGTTTGTCCAACATTTTATTTATCTACAATCCAACTGGTCTCTTTAGTGGTTTCTCACAGAATGCTTTTATTTTGTTAAACCACGCAGATCGATATTTCATCCATCCATCCATCCATCCATCCATCCATCCATCCATCCATCCATCCATCCATCCATCCATCCATCCATCCATCCATCATAAAACAATGGTACATTTATTTTTGTATTGCTTGTACATGAAGTGTTTTAAAGTAAAGTCATGCCTTTATACACGTTTATGTTGGACAAATGTAGACTTCCATTTCCTGACTGTGACAGCAGCTAGACTAAAATCTCACTATAACTTGATTAAATTTCTAATTATCCTGTAGGAGCCATTTATCTGTTTCTTGTTTGTTTTTCTCCACTAGGGTGTGTATTTCATTGATGTATTGCTGGGATGGGGTATTTAAGGTCAGGTGTGTTTCTACTCAGGGGTTGCTAATGGTAAGAGGCAAACAGTTTTCTACTGTGCTTATTATGCGAGTTCATGTGGACATTTTGTGTTGATGGAAAAGGACAAAATGAATGGATGCTTTAAAGAAA
>NC_051433.1:3068826-3069839 GCF_001649575.2 Kryptolebias marmoratus
GCTTTGCTTCCTGTGGACACTCATATGTCTGTTTAAAGTTGTCTTCTGATTAAATCTTTGTCCACAAAGCTCACAATGAAATGGTTTCTGTCCTGCGTGGACACTTATGTGTCTGTTTAAACTTGTGTTGTGACTAAATCTTTGTCCACAAACCTGACATTCAAACGGTTTCTGTCCTGTGTGGACATTCATGTGTACATTTAAACTTGCCTTCTGGCGAAATCGTTGTCCACAAAGCTCACATTCATGCGGTTTCTGTCCTGTGTGGACTCTCATGTGTACGTTTAAACTTGTCTTCTGGCGAAATCGTTGTCCACAAAGCTCACATTGAAATGGTCTCTGTCCTGTGTGGACTCTCATGTGTGAGTTTAAACTTCCCTTGTGGCTAAATCGTTGTCTACAAAGCTCACATTCAAACTGTTTCTGTCCTGTGTGAACTCTCATGTGTGAGTTTAAATGTATCTTCCGACTAAATCTTTGTCCACAAAGTTTACATTCAAACGGTTTCTCTCCTGTGTGAACTGTCATGTGTAAGTTTAAATGTGTCTTAAGGCTAAATCTTTTTTCACAAAGCTCACATTGAAACGGTTTCTGTCCTGTGTGGACTCTCATATGTGTGTTTAAACTTGACGTCTGACTAAATCTTTGTCCACAAAGTTTACATTGAAACGGTTTCTCTCCTGTGTGGACTCTCATGTGTTGCTTTAAACTGCCTTTTCTGATAAATTTTCTACCACATTCATCACAACTGAATGATTTCAGTCCTGTCTGGACTTTCTTGTGTGTCCCCACATTTTTCTCACCTCTGACACTTTTCTCATGACTCAAACAGCTTGAAGGCCTCACTGTTGAATGACATGTCATGTGTCTCTGAAGAGCCTGGTTGTGGACAAATTGTTTCCCACACTCAGAGCAGCTGAAACTCTTGTTGACAGAGTTTACAGCTGACTCAGGAGTCCTGCTCTCCTTCCAGTCTTCACTGTCTTCAGTTGTTGACCCAGAGTCTGACAAGT
>NC_051433.1:3072954-3078343 GCF_001649575.2 Kryptolebias marmoratus
ACTTGTCAGACTCTGGGTCAACAACTGAAGACAGTGAAGACTGGAAGGAGAGCAGGACTCCTGAGTCAGCTGTAAACTCTGTCAACAAGAGTTTCAGCTGCTCTGAGTGTGGGAAACAATTTGTCCACAACCAGGCTCTTCAGAGACACATGACATGTCATTCAACAGTGAGGCCTTCAAGCTGTTTGGGTCATAAGAAAAGTGTCCGAGGTCAGAAAAATGTGGGGACACACAAGAAAGTCCAGACAAGACTAAAATCATTCAGTTGTGATGAATGTGGTAGAAAATTGACCAGAAAGGGCAGTTTAAAGCAACACATGAGAGTCCACACAGGACAGAAACCGTTGGAATGTGAGCTTTGTGGACAAAGATTTAGCTACAAGGCACATTTAAATGTACACATGAGAGTCCACACAGGACAGAAACCGTTTGAATGTGAGCTTTGTGGACAAAGATTTAGTCAGAAGTCAAGTTTAAACTCACACATGAGAGTTCACACAGGACAGAAACCGTTTCAATGTGAGGATTGTGGACAAGGATTTAGTCGGAAGACAACTTTAAACAATCATATGAGAGTCCACACAGGACAGAAACCGTTTGAATGTGAGCTTTGTGAAAAACAATTTAGCCAGAAAACAACTTTAAGCAGACATATGAGTGTCCACACAGGACAGAAACTGTTTGAATGTGAGGATTGTGGACAACGATTTAGCCGGAAGACAACTTTAAACTCACACATGAGAGTCCACACAGGACAGAAACCATTTGAATGTGAGGATTGTGGACAAAGATTTAGCTGGAAGTCAAGTTTAAACAGACACATGAGAGTAGGTACCGGCAGCAATGCTCTTTCCACTCAGGAATTGGAGAGAACGCATGCGCGTCACAGAAAATGTCTTAACTTCCCACCATCAAAAGTCCCTTTTAAAATATTTTTTTTCCCAAACGCAACACTGCTGTGTTAAAGTTTATAAATTTTCCCTTCCAATGATACCAATTTTGTTTATGTTGAATCAAATAAAACACTAAAATTTGCCAGTATTTTTCATAAATTTTTTGAAAAGCCAGATTAGAACGCATTATTTATGCTAATTCGAACGCCCCTCCTAACACCGCTCTGAGACATTGTCCCTGAAAATCGGTGCGGGCGTCGGGAACAAATGACCAAATGAGCCAACAGTGATATCATATTAAACCTTAAACTATATGCTTTCTGGACATACCCGGTTTGTCAAGGGTTATTTTTTAAAGTTTTTTTGTAAATCATAAACGTATCAAAACCTCCGAATAGATCGTCAAATAGCGAACGAATTATAAAAAATAAACCCAACAAAATGGGTATCAAAATAAAGATTAGTTTGTTAGCTTTTCTATAATACTGGAACCACACCTGCAGAATCAATGTGCGTGACGCCCCGAGCATATCACCACCTAAAGGGACCTCGGCCCTCTAGCATACAAAATATAGCCGCCTTCTGTGGACGCTGCTGACTGTTCGGATCATGATTCTATTCCGAACGTACTAATTCCCTTTCTGGGTTAGTTAGACACACCTTCTTACATCAGATATCTTTAAAGTAATAAAAAAGATCATAGTAAGCATTATTTTGTTATGTGGTTGTATTGAATGGGGGGTGGGGAGGCGGTTTCTGCCGAGTTGGTCAGGCTTTCTCTAACTTCACCGTCCTGTTAGCAAGCTGCTTTTAGTTGGATTTCTTAGACTTAAAATAAAAAACTGAATGGTGGAAGATGGAGCGTATATGTGTGAATTTAGATGCCTGGTCAATAAAGTAAATCTTGATTGTATATTCTCAGAGAAATCGCTTCGGTCTTGGAGCAGAGTTTTTTTTTTTTTTTTTCTTTATTAGTTTGCCGTTTACGCTACGAAAATCAGCGGTTTAAAAAACGTCAATGCTTATCAAGATACATCTGTAACATCTCTTGCTTGGATTAATTTTACTTGTCTGCTGATGTCGCCGCTTCCTTCAAGCAAAATAACAATGGAAGGTTTTCACATCATTCTGTTCTTTTTGTGGGATGTGGATTTTTCAATAAAAATGGACAGAAAATCTGCATTAAACTTGAATATATTGATGTGATAGTAGTTATATGTCGTATGTTATTCTGAGTTCACTTGATGTGTTCAAAAAATTACAGAATGTAACGTGTTTTTGTTCTTTTATGTACAATAAAGTGTAAAATGAAATAAAGTAGTTTTTCTTGTCCAGGTGATTTGATGAAGGAGTCTCTTCTTTTAAAGGTCAGGAGGTCAAACAACACTTGGGAAGTCACATTTCAGGAGGTCCAGGTAGTCGAGGGACTTGCTGCTTCAAACAGGTGGATCTGACTCGGGCTGTGACACCAGCCTGCATCCACCATTTTTCTGTGAACTGACTTCAAATAAGAGCAACGTGGAAGAAAAGATTCAATCGCATCACTAAATTACCAGAACTCCAATAAAACTTGGGTTAAAACTAGACATTCAGGCTAAAGGTTCTCATTGGGAAGTCACGAAGATCAGTAAAAGAACAAAGTCATGAGCAAAATGCACAATTTTTTCTCATATTTATGGGTAATGTGGTCTTCATTTAAAATTTGTGATTGGATGCCAACTAATCGATGCTTCTATCATGGAGATTTTATTTAAATTTGAAATGGTTTTGTGTTCATGAGTCAGTGTTTGGAAGCAGATTCAGGTGTTTGTACCCATTGAACCCTGGAGAGACCCTGACCCTAGCCTAGGGAAGATGGGCACCAGGTGGAAGTTTTTCAGAAACACAGACGGCGTCGGGAACGTAAACAAAGTAGGTAGGCAGGAGGGCTACGGACTAAGCTAAAGCTAACACCTCATCGGATTCCCTTGCCTAGCATTTTCCTCACCAATGTCCGTTCTCTAGCAAATAAAATGGATGAAATACGGCTCTCCATGACCGACAGCAGACGGATTATGGACTCAAATGTCATGATTTTCACAGAAACATGGCTAACCAACAATTGCCCGGACAATGCTATTGAGCTAGCGGGACGCCACATACATCGAGCTGATAGGATAACAGAAGACTCCGGCAAGTCCAGAGGTGGAGGTTTGTGCATTTATATTAATAAAGCTTGGTGCATGGACTCTGCTACGACCGAGAGACATTGCTCACCTAATGTGGAAATTTTTAATAGTCGAATGCAGACCTTACTACCTCCCTAGAGAATTCACTCCCATCTTTTTTACTGCAGTGTATACCCCTCTGATACTAATGCTAAGCTGGCTATGAAAGAACTTTATGCTGCCATTAGCAAATACCCTGAGGCTGCCTTTATTGTTGCTGGTGATTTTAATCACTCCAACTTAAAGACAGTCCTCCCCAGATTTTACCAACATGTCCTGCAAGACAAAACCTTGGATGATGTTTATTCCAACACAAATTGGGTCATTTTACTTTTTTTTTTTTGCCCTGGTGGAAGGCAGACGTATTCTTCTCTCTGTCTCCTCTCCTCTTGTACCTTAATTAGCATTATCATGTTATAGATTTTGGCTTATGTAGATTATCTCTGTGTTTGATTCTGTAACTTTGACCTCCTTAGTATTATCATATCATATTGGCTGTTAGCAGGCCTTTTTTGGTACCTCTTAGTATTATACTGCATTGATGGTTTTATTTCTATCAGTTTAGTTCATATTTTGGATATTGTTAGCCCAATTGTTGTTTAGTTTAGTTTTCTCTCTTGTATTTTGTCCGTAACTTTGTCTGTAATTTTGTTCTTGTGTTGTAAAGCACTTTGAGTCGCCTTGTTGCTGAAAAGTGCTATATAAATAAATTTCACTTCACTTCACTACATGAAAGAACAAAAACACGTTACATTCTGTAATTTGGTGAACACAGCAAGTGAACTCTGAATAACATACGACATATAACTACTATCACATCAATATATTCAAGTTTAATGCAGATTTTCTGTCCGTTTTTATTGAAAAATCCACATCCCACATAAAGAACAGAATGATGTGAAAACCTTCCATTGTTATTTTGCTTTGCTTGTAATAAACCAACAAACAAATTCTTATCTGTTAAAGGAATTTTAAGAAGCAATAAAAACTTCAAAAATACAGACAGAGTCGATTCTGGAAGGAAACAAAAGTAGAACTTTGCTCCGAGAACAAAAATCATGAAATATAAACAGAAAACATTGTGAGAACAAAAAACTGGTTAGCTACAGAAATTATTTAATAAACTCTGGAACTGTGCAGTTGGACTTCAGAGTAACCTCTCCTGTGTCTTTAGGACATGTCTTAATATTCAGTCAAGTTGTTGTCCCTCCTGTGTGGACTCATGTGTTTAAGAGCAGACAGAGGACTAAACGTTTGACCTCAGTCACTGCAAAGAGCTTTGCTTCCTGTGGACACTCATATGTCTGTTTAAAGTTGTCTTCTGATTAAATCTTTGTCCACAAAGCTCACAATGAAATGGTTTCTGTCCTGCGTGGACACTTATGTGTCTGTTTAAACTTGTGTTGTGACTAAATCTTTGTCCACAAACCTGACATTCAAACGGTTTCTGTCCTGTGTGGACATTCATGTGTACATTTAAACTTGCCTTCTGGCGAAATCGTTGTCCACAAAGCTCACATTCATGCGGTTTCTGTCCTGTGTGGACTCTCATGTGTACGTTTAAACTTGTCTTCTGGCGAAATCGTTGTCCACAAAGCTCACATTGAAATGGTCTCTGTCCTGTGTGGACTCTCATGTGTGAGTTTAAACTTCCCTTGTGGCTAAATCGTTGTCTACAAAGCTCACATTCAAACTGTTTCTGTCCTGTGTGAACTCTCATGTGTGAGTTTAAATGTATCTTCCGACTAAATCTTTGTCCACAAAGTTTACATTCAAACGGTTTCTCTCCTGTGTGAACTGTCATGTGTAAGTTTAAATGTGTCTTAAGGCTAAATCTTTTTTCACAAAGCTCACATTGAAACGGTTTCTGTCCTGTGTGGACTCTCATATGTGTGTTTAAACTTGACGTCTGACTAAATCTTTGTCCACAAAGTTTACATTGAAACGGTTTCTCTCCTGTGTGGACTCTCATGTGTTGCTTTAAACTGCCTTTTCTGATAAATTTTCTACCACATTCATCACAACTGAATGATTTCAGTCCTGTCTGGACTTTCTTGTGTGTCCCCACATTTTTCTCACCTCTGACACTTTTCTCATGACTCAAACAGCTTGAAGGCCTCACTGTTGAATGACATGTCATGTGTCTCTGAAGAGCCTGGTTGTGGACAAATTGTTTCCCACACTCAGAGCAGCTGAAACTCTTGTTGACAGAGTTTACAGCTGACTCAGGAGTCCTGCTCTCCTTCCAGTCTTCACTGTCTTCAGTTGTTGACCCAGAGTCTGACAAGT
>NC_051433.1:3079567-3080340 GCF_001649575.2 Kryptolebias marmoratus
ATGTTTTGTAGTGAGATTAAACCCAATACTTACTTATAAAAGCGCAATCTGCCACAGAAGTGTTCGTTACGGAGGAAGCCATATTCTCCAGCCACCGTGGCGCAATGAATTCTGGGATATGTGGACCCGAGGAGGAGACGCCGCGACCAGCCATCCATAAAACATGTAAATAAATGGATGCGGTTCTTTATAGGAGATAATGAGGCCGAATTTAACCTCATGAGGCTTTTTAAACACTCAAGTTTTTGTTGTGTCTAAAAGAAAACCCGCAGCTCGTGTTGTCGGTGTGGTTTTTTTTTTCACCACAAGGTGGCGGTGAAGCTTTCCTTCTGTGAACAGGAGAAAACAAGATGGCCGTTCTGATGCCAGTCTGTTTGTTTGTTGATGTTTATTTTTATTAGAGAACAATGTTTTGACTAACTCAACATAAAACTTGGCGTATATCAGGTTTGACAGGACAAAGAAAAAGAAATGAAATATTACAGCGATTAAAGAAACAAAAATACAACTTTCCAGGCATTTAAAAAAAAAACAAGTTCAGAGTAATAATTGAATAAATGTAAATATTTTAGGCTGTTACAGGTTTATAGCATTTTTATTCTACCACTGAACAAATGTAATGTCTTATAATCAAAATTATTTGATGGAATTTGACATAAAGCAGAAACAATTTGACAGGATTGTAGCGGCTAAATCCTATATTTTGCGCTACTGGTTGCTGTTCTTCCTGGTGGGTCTTGTTTGTACGTGCGCTTAATTAAACTTGCCATGCA
>NC_051433.1:3080440-3094140 GCF_001649575.2 Kryptolebias marmoratus
ACTTGTCAGACTCTGGGTCAACAACTGAAGACAGTGAAGACTGGAAGGAGAGCAGGACTCCTGAGTCAGCTGTAAACTCTGTCAACAAGAGTTTCAGCTGCTCTGAGTGTGGGAAACAATTTGTCCACAACCAGGCTCTTCAGAGACACATGACATGTCATTCAACAGTGAGGCCTTCAAGCTGTTTGGGTCATAAGAAAAGTGTCCAAGGTAAGAAAAATGTTGGGACACACAAGAAAGTCCACACAGAAGAGAAACCATTTAGATGTGAGGATTGTGGTAGAAAATTTACCAGAAACGACAGTTTAAACAGACACATGAGAGTCCACACAGGACAGATACTGTTTGAATGTGAAGATTGTGGACAAACATTTATCTGGAAAACAAGTTTAAACAGACATATGAGTGTCCACACAGGAGAGAAACATTTTGAATGTAAACTTTGTGGACAAAGATTTAGCCGGAATGCAATTTTAAACTCACACATGAGTGTCCACACAGGACAGAAACCATTTGAATGTGAGGATTGTGGACAAAGATTTCGCCAGAAGACAAGTTTAAACTCACACATGAGTGTCCACACGGGACAGAAACCGTTTGAATGTAAACTTTGTGGACAAGGATTTAGTCAGAAGACAAGTGTAAACGGACACATGAGTGTCCACAGGAAGCAAAGCTCTTTGCAGTGACTGAGGTCAAAGTTTTAGTCCTCTGTCTGCTGTTAAACACATGAGTCCACACAGGAGGGACAACAGCTTGACTGAATATTAAGACATGTCCTAAAGTAGAGCTGGGCGATAATTCGATAACGATATCTATCGCGATAGACACATGTTCGATAGCGATAGAAAACAGTGTCGATAGAACGTTCGAAAGTTTCACTGATCTCCGAGTCAAAACTGCAAGGCATTCTGGGGGATGTAGGCAGAAGAAAACAGCCGCTTTTCAACCAATCATGGCCCAGCCAAAAAAAAGTTTGGAGACATACGCAGTAGATTTTTCCTTTTTCGCCATCGTGCTCCGCAAGAGCTTGAAAAAAATCACAGCGTGAAGGGAAGGAAAAACTGAGTGAAACCTCTCGTGAGAAAATTGTTGATAAGCGAGGAAAAGTCACGTCACCAGTTTGGCAGTATTTCGGATATTTCAATTCCGACAAGAGTCAGTCAAATGTTGTCTGCAAACTATGCAAGGTTGTCGTTGCTAGCAAGACTGGCAATACGACAAATTTATTTTATCACCTCAGCCGCTCTCATCCGTTGGAGTACAGCAGCGTCAAACAGCCACAGGCACCGAACGTACACTCATGTACATTCATTTCTTACAAACTACTTTGCACATTTTGTTTGATTAGGCATTTAATGTCTATTTCTGCACATTGACAAGTTATTTGACAGTTTATTATAGTTGTGTTGACCTCATTTTAATGAGTAAAGGTTAAGTTTAAAATAAAAGTATTTAAATTGAGCATTTTTTTCTCCTGGTCCTTATTTCAAATCTGTAAAACAAATTAAATCAATAATTATCGATATCGATCGATATGAAACTTATATCGCGATAGTTTTCATCCATATCGCCCAGCCCTATCCTAAAGACACAGGAGAGCTTACTCTGAAGTCCAACTTGGGTTCACGGGGGTGAAACAAAGTTCAGGAAAACAATAATTCACCTTGTAGTCCTGTTGGTTGTGCTTCAAAATGATCTGTGAGGGATCGCCCCTCCAGACAGCTCTGCACTCCTGGACTTAACTTGTCTCAGTGCTGCAAGTAAAAGAATAGAACCAAATCCATCGACTCTTTCTGTATTTTTGAAGTTTTTATTGTTTCTTAAATTCCTTTAACAGATAAGAATTTGTTTGTTGGTTTATTACAAGTAAAGCAAAATAAAAATGGAAGGTTTTCACATTATTCTGTTCTTTATGTGGGATGTGGATTTTTCAATAAAAACGGACAGAAAATCTGCATTAAACTTGAATATATTGATGTGATAGTAGTTATATGTCGTATGTTATTCAGAGTTCACTTGATGTGTTCACCAAATTACAGAATGTAACGTGTTTTTGTTCTTTTATGTACAATAAAGTGTAAAATGAAATAAAGTAGTTTCTCTTTTCCAGGTGATTTGATGGAGTCTCTTCTTTTAAAGGTCAGGAGGTCAAACAACACTTGGGAAGTCACATTTCAGGAGGTCCAGGTAGCCGAGGGACAGGCTGCTTCAAACAGGTAACCCTAGCCCCAGCCCAAAAAGCCCTAACCCTTTGAACCCTGGAGAGACCCTGACCCTAGCCCCAAAGCCCTAACCCCTTGAACCCTGACCCTAGCCCCAGCCCAAAAAGCCCTAACCCTTTGAACCCTGACCCTAACCCCAGCCCAAAAAGCCCTAACCCCTTGAACCCTGGGGAGGCCCTGACCCTAGCCCCAAAGCCATAACCCCTTGAACCCTGACCCTAGCCCAAAAAGCCCTAACCCCTTGAACCCTGACCCTAGCCCCAGCCCCAAAAGCCCTAACCCTTTGAACCCTGGAGAGACCCTGACCCTAGCCCCAAAGCCTTAACCCCTTGAGCCCTAACCCCTTGAACCCTGGAGAGACCCTGACCCTAGCCCCAGCCCAAAAAGCCCTAACCCTTTGAACCCTGGAGAGACCCTGACCCTAGCCCCAAAGCCCTAACCCCTTGAACCCTGACCCTAGCCCCAGCCCAAAAAGCCCTAACCCTTTGAACCCTGACCCTAACCCCAGCCCAAAAAGCCCTAACCCCTTGAACCCTGGGGAGGCCCTGACCCTAGCCCCAAAGCCATAACCCCTTGAACCCTGACCCTAGCCCAAAAAGCCCTAACCCCTTGAACCCTGACCCTAGCCCCAGCCCCAAAAGCCCTAACCCTTTGAACCCTGGAGAGACCCTGACCCTAGCCCCAAAGCCTTAACCCCTTGAGCCCTAACCCCTTGAACCCTGGAGAGACCCTGACCCTAGCCCCAGCCCAAAAAGCCGTAACCCTTTGAACCCTGACCCTAGCCCCAGCCCAAAAAGCCCTAATCCCTTGAACCCTGGGGAGGCCCTGACCCTAGCCCCAGTCCAGTCTTCAATTAAAATTTGTGATCTGATGCCACCTACCAGATGTTTGAAGCTGAAGTGACTGAAAACACGTCAACAATGGTGATTCAGGCAGGCTTTTCATACTTAGTGGCATGAATGTATTGTTTTTAACTTTTGTATTGTGACGCCTGTTTGGCTGATGTAAAGGCCTCTCTAAAACGTTGGTTGATTGAACTGAATCAATATTAAATTTGATGTTGTTATAAATGTGAAGTTTTAGCAACAAAGAAGCAGATGAAGTGGTGAATGGAGCTGGAAGACAGTTTGTTTAAAAGAAAAACCAGAAGTCAATATTCTACATTCCAGTTTATTTCAAGGATCAAATGTACAGTAGTTTCATATTAAGACACCCGTTCCCTAATAGAAAATGAGACGCTTCTCCCATCCCCAGCTCAAAAACCCTCATCTTAAAACAAACAAACAAACAAAAAAAAAAATCGGATGAAAAGTAGCAGTGATGAGGCAACGACATGAAGGTTGGGGCAAAACGAGACTCATGGAGGGGTCAAAGTTTCCACACAAACTGAAAACCCAAATCCAGCTACAGGACTTCTGCAACGTCCAACCTGAACCGAAACGGATCAGAACTGAGCCGCAAAGTCAGACTGGCTGGTGGGAAAAGTCAGGAAGGGACAGAAGATAACCATGATGAAGTAGTGTGTTGTGCAGTGCAGGAAACAGCAGACAGGAAATCCTCCTGACGACATGAACCGAGCGAGGCAGCTGAACAGACAAACTTTAACATCCGAGCTCCAGTTTTTCCTTGGAACAGAGATCCCAGACTCATTTTTTTCTTGAAATTCACACTTTTGCTGAGAAATCCTTTGAGCGCAGATTTGTTTCTGTTGTTTCATTGGTTGGTTTCTTACAGCAACCAGGAACGCATTTTATTTTGTTCCTGGCAGCGTGCATCTAAAGAAAAGTGCTACGTTATTCCAGTCATCCAGCTCTGTTCTATTGTTTGTCCCAAATCCTGCTTTTGGACTATAGAGACAGGATTTTCATCAATTAATGGTACAAAATCTATTAAGTGCAAAACCAGATTCAACGGATCGATTCGGGGCAGCAGTAATTAATACGTTACATCCCACTGATGTTCTTTAAACTTGATTAAATTCACCGTTTTGCTTCCTGGATTCACTGCATTCAAACTCATTCTGTCCAATCCAGCATCTGCTCCCTGGGAGGTGCTGAAATATCTTTTGCGTTTTTAAAAATTTGTCGCTCTGCAGCTTTCTGATTGGACAGTAATTGGCAGTGCAGCTACGGTGCAGGAGCAGCGGCTGTTTGTTTGTTTGTTTCCTTGTTCTTGGCGCATCACGGGACGGTGACGGTAAACGGAGACCCTGGGACGTGGTCGTCACCCCACTTGACCACCAGGATGTAACTGCCCCGCTCCTTCAGCAGGTAGCTGACGTTGTACTGCAGGTTGCCCAGATGTTTGACGAGCACCTCCTCGCAGGGCACCTGAGGGCCGTGCACCCCCACCAGCAGCATGTTCTTACCTGAGGAAAGGTGGAGAAGACGTGTCAGAAACATCCCAGCGCCGTAATGCTGCTGCTGCTGTTCTTTCTGCGACCATTATGCAAACAGGTCAGAGCTGTAGCGCCAGTTCACAGCAAGAGATTAAAAATACAGCAGAGAATGAAAGAGTTAATTGTGAGGGACATGTCTTTATAAAAGAAAAATGGCTGCTGCTGAAGAGCTCAGCTCCTCTAGTAGGAAAGAAAAACAGCGAAGCTAATGTTGGCGTTAACGGACTCGCCGCTGCGTTCCCGGAGACATTTTCTACCCGTCTTTGTTTGTTGGCAACTCTAAATTGTCCCTGGGTGTGAAAGAATGTCTCATTTGTCTCCAAGCGTCCCTGTGATGGACTGGAGACCTGTTCAGGTGTCCCCCGCCTCTCACACAGTGACTGCTGGAGACAGAGACCAGCTCCTTATGATCCGGGAAGGGAGGATGGGAGGGAGGGATGGAAAGATGGACAGACAGACGGATGGACAGACGTACGGATAGACAGATGGATGGACAGACAGACAGACGGATAGACAGACAGACAGACAGTTGGATGGACTGATGGACAGACAGACAGACAGACAGACATACAGACAGATGGACGGATGGACAGACAGATAGACAGGTGGACAAATGGACGGACGGATGGCGTCTCCTACCAGCTTTGCTGCAGTCGACAGAGAAGCTGCTCCTCTGGCCCACGAAGGCCTTGCTGAGGCCCAGTCCTCGGCTCAGCACCTTCTTGGCATCAGAGTCTCCCGGTCTGAGGGCGGCGCTGTGCGTGAAGCTGCTGCTGGACCCCCGTACGGGCACATCCAGGACCAGCATGGACGTCTCGCTGGCGTTGGTCACATTCACCAGACGAGAACCTGTCGGATGAAAACGGTGAGACTGAAGTATGCTGTGGCTGCTGGGGACACCTGGTTTGGACAGAGTGACGCTCATCACTGTACCTGTGACTCTGGCCTTGAAGGGACTCCCAGGGATGTGGTTCGGTCCTCCATATTTGATGCTGACCAGGTAGTTTCCAGGTGCCATGGGAGTGTAGAGTACTTTGTAACCTTCTGGGACCTCCTGGCAATCCAGTTTAACCTTCGACGGACCCTCGATGGTCACGGCCAAAGACCCGGGACCGGCTTTAGTGTTGTTGATGATGAACTCTGACAGGGTACCTACAGGAATGAAACGCTTCATTTGGTCTCTTGGTTCTTGAAGAGTCACTCAAAGACATCTTGGTGGCGATTCTCTGTCATCCAGGACGTGACGATCGGAAGAGTTCATTTATTTACTCTTATTTTTTCTTTTCTCGTCTTTTAACAACGTTTTGCTCTTTATTTCAGAAACTGTCTCAAACTTAAACTGAAGTCCAACATTTCCAGCTTAAAACTTGCTTAGTTTATGTGAACTGAACTCACAGGTAAATTCTGCTCCCTCCCCTCCCTCCTGAGGGTGGAACTAACCTGTTGGCCGAGTCCACATGATGTTTTTAGTAGACCGGACCATTAAAGACCCTAATGACCCTCAGGGTGGGTCTTTAGGGTCTTTAATGACCCTCAGGGAGGTAGGGGAGAGGAGGGGGAGTGATTTGCATGAGAGTTCAGCTCACATAAACCAAGTAATTCACACATTTCAGTTTGAATTAAGAAAACTTCCTGAATAAGAAGCGGCTCACCTGCGGTGCCTCTCTCCAGTCCAGCTCCATACGCTGAAACCAGACCAGGCTCTCCGGTCTGTCCCGGTTCTCCGACTCGGACCTGGAAAGGACTTCCTGGGATGTGAGACCCGTTGAATTTCACGTCGATGGTATGGACGCCGTTCTCCCTGGGGATGAAGCGGACGGCGTACTTGTCTGGAAGAATTCAAAAAGCAGAGGACGCGCGTCTGGGTTGATTGGCCCTCCGACCATCACTTTAGAAACACCAGTACAACCCGGACAGACCTCTGTCCAGCTCCGTGACGACGCACTCCTCCAGAGCTCCAGACGGGCTGTGGACTTTGGCCTCCATCTTGCCCTGCGCTCCGTTCAGACGCACCGCAAAGGATGCTGGGTGATTCACCTTAAGGCCAGACTCCTGCCGAGGCGCACACACGGTGAGTGAACCGAGACGAACACCTGATCCTGCTCCCAAACACCGACTCAGAAACACAGAACCATTTCAAATTTAAACAGAACCTCTGATTTCTCCTCTTACCTTCAGTTCTGCTCCAACAAAACTTCACTACAGCCCTCAAAATGAAGCCTTTTTATAAATAAACCCTTCTCTTAAACAGATATAAACACGGCGAGCTAAGAACTGAGCTGTCGGCTCTTTCTGGTGTGAAATGAGTTCAAGCGTGGACAGGAAGTAGGCCGGAGGAGCCACGCGGCGGCGCGGCGGTGCTGTTAAAAGCCTTTAAATGAAACACAAGAGAAACACCCGCAGTTCCACACCAAATCAAAGGAGGGATGACCAGAGCCAGGCAAAAAACAGAAATAATCCCGACCAAACAGAACAATCAGCCGAAGGAGACGTCTGCTGGGACGTTCTGGGTTTTGTAATCTTTATACCCCCCCAAGATCTCTTTAACCCTTTTAAAAGCATCGTTCTCTTTACGTGCCGTTTTTGTTTTCTTGTGTTACTTTTAGCTTTTAGCTGGTATTCTGCCTCTTTCAGCTTTACCAGCCCATTTCCTCTTCAGCATTCGCAGCTCCTCTGGTGACAGTTCCTCCTCTGGGAGCTGGGATCTTTGCAGAGGTGGGAATAAAGAGCAGCAGCAGTTTCCGTGCGTTTTGACTGGCTGTGGTCACGTCCATGAGGCCAGCTGCATAAAAAGGACCGGTTCTTTCAGACCCTGCGAGGTGGGCAGAACATCGGGTCTCATTGCAGAACATCTGCAGAAGCGAATGTCTGAAATCCTTCAGTTGTTCTGACTTTTATAAAAAGACACCACAACAGGATCTTTCTTCACGGCGGACTGAAGCGGCTTTAAAAGAAAGATTTCTGTTTTTCCTGCAGGAGTTCACGTCTTTATGCAGCCGAGCCTCAGAGCCCTTCAGAAAAGCAGGAACAGGTTCTGGGTGTGGAGGTGTCTCCTCGTGCCTCACCTGAAGGCCGGCAACAGTGAGGCGCCGGGCGTCGTTGATCGGAGCGACCACGGGAACCAGGTAGGGGCTGTCGGGTATGTGCTGCTCGTTGAACTTCACCGAAATCTCGTAGTCACCTACAGAGGAGGGGAGACAGGATGAAGGTGCGGCAGGGGTCCGGGGGTCCAGGTAGGTGAGCCGTGTGTGCGTTATCTACCAGGCTCCTGGGCCACGTAGGAGATGCCGCAGGAGCCGTCTTTACGGTCGTCGAAGGCGATCTCTGCCCTGCTGGGTCCCTCCACCGCCACGGACAGACCGCCGGCTCCCGCCTCCCTCGTCCAGATGCTGAACTCAGCTGGAGCGTCAGAAAACAAACAAACAAATCAGTTTTCCTCAGTTTTAAAGTGGACTCATCTGTTCAGTGGCGGCGCCCAGCGTGTACCCGGTTCTCCGGCCAGAGCTCCCTCCAGTCCTGGACCTCCTGCTCTTACTTTGTCGGGACCTCCCTCTCCCAGCGGCCCCACGGTGAACTGGAAGGGGCTGCCCGGCACGTGCACGCCCCTGTACCTCACGCTCACGCTGTGCACGCCCGTCTCCGTCGGCACGAACCGCACGAAGTACGTGTCGTTGCCCACGGCAACCAGCTCAGCGGGCCTCCTGGATCCGGACGGCGAGGTAACTTCTGCGGCGACGTCCTGCATGTCGATCCCTGCGAAGAGTTTCAGTTTTTACTGCGCTCAGGGCGCATGCGTCACGTCATAAACTCAAGGCCTGCGGGCCAAACCGGGCCATTTTATCACATAATAGACGTGGTCCACCAATCTGCGACAGATCGAGTTATTTTACTTCAAACACTGAGCATCGAAACGCTGATCGAACTCCTGGTGTCAGGCCAACTAAGAGTCAATTTAAGAGTCTTTTTCTGCGTTTTATTCTTGTTTCAAACTCAAAGGTTGTTCAGGAAAAAGTTGGCAAATTTAAATGAGATTTTTTGATTCTTTAGGATCTAAATTCTGCATAAAACGTCTTTGAGAAAAGGGCGTTTGCATTTCTAGATGAATATTTTGACTTATTCCATCTAAAAACCAAAGTTCATTTAGTCCTCGACTTGGACCAAGTGTTGAATTTCGGCTCCTTTGTGTAACAGAGTTTGGCAGCTCTGAATGATGAGGTCACAGACCTGCCGTTAACGATTCTAAACACACGTCTGAACTGGAAACATTTTCCTTCCCGTATTATCCGCATGCGTCTGGTAGTCTGAACCCGATCCATCCGGAGCGTCGGGGCAGAGCTTTGACATCAATGTCCTGGTGTTTAAAAACATAAAAGTCTGCTCAGCTGTCAGCTGATTAAAGTCAATTAAAACAGTTATCTTTGGGAATACTCTGAAAATACAGGTTTCTGTGTTTGATTTGGTTTTTGTTTCTTTTTTAACGGGAAAATGTCCAATTTGTCTGGATCTTTCTGTTCGGATTGTTTTTGGACCCTCTGTGGTCACCGGATGCTGTAAGTCTGGGCAGCGTTAGCTGGGTTTAGAGTCCATCTTTGCTCCGACAGAATCAAGCTTCTTAGGATATAATTTGACAAAAAGTACGACTCAGAGTTTACGTAACCCCAAAGGTCCGAACGTTCGCTCTGTGACACCCAGCTGACAATATGGCTCAGTGTCTGTCTGTCCGTTCGTCCACCAACAATCAGATAACCTAAAACTGGTTACAAACGACCAAATCTGAAGAGCTTCTACAGCCGTTTACCTGCTGAGGCAGACTCCACTTTTTATCTTAATGTCAGCTTTTTGTTCCTTAAGTTACTCTTGGTAAATAAATAAATAAATAAAATGTTTAAGACAAAGGGTACGGGTCAGTAAATCCAAAAGCATCCGGCGTCTGCAGCTTTCACAATCAAACTAAATGTGCTTAAAGCTTGAAATAAAGATAATACTGTAAATAATATGCATAAATTAAAAAAACAAAACTAAAGTTTGTGACATAATCAAATTAAAGCTCTTTAAGAGACGGAAAACTGGACTAAAAAAACAATGTTCAAAAAGCTTTAATAGAAACAAAGACCTGATTTTAGTCTTTGTGTTAAAACATAATAATAAACCTTTGGACTGGACTAACATTCAGGATTTCAGATGTTTTAGTTTTTGCTCTGATTGAAGACCGATTACCTCGTTAAATAAAAAGTAAAGAGCGAAGAAAGAAGCGCGACACGCTGCAGACCTTTCAGAGCAACCCCCGGCGTTAGAACGCACCCTCCACCACAGCTCCACCAGCAGAACCGAGGCCATCAACAACCCAAACGCCCCTCGCCGCTCGCGCCCCGCCCACCAGCACCAGGCCGGAGAGGCCGGAAATGAGGCGGAGCCGAGAGGCACTCCGATCCGGCGCCACGCCGAAGCTCGGTCTTCCGGACCACCAGAGGGAGCAGGAGGAGAGGAAGGAGGAACGGCAAAGGTGCTGCCGAGACAAGACCAGGAGGAACCAGCTGACTGGAGGAAGAGGAGGAGGAGAGAGATGAGAGGAAGGAGGAGGAGGGGGATGATAGATGAGAAGAAGGAGGAAACAAAGGTTGGGAAAGGAGGAAGCACAAAAAAAGGAGGGAAGAAAAATAAAAGTGGACAGAAGTAGTTAGAACAGAGCAGAACCGGAACAATAAGACTTAGAACGTGTGAAAGAAGAGAGAAGAACAGGAAGTTAAACCTTCAGACAGGAAACTGTTCCACAGTCAGAGCTCAGCCGGGCCTTTGGATTGGTCTCATGAAACACAGGTGTGTGTGTGTGTGTGTCTCTACCTGGTATCTTCAGGTTAAGGTCACACACACTCCCCACGCCAGCCACCGATGCCGCCTTCTGTCGACGGGTGATGCTCTCACGTATCCGGCCTTCTCCAGTGACCTGCACCGTGAACGGACTTCCTGTTGGCGAAGAAAGGGACGAGTTTCCCGTCACGCCTCACGGAATCCTCCGGAAATTTAAATTTAAACTTGGAAGCAAATCTGAAACTTTCAGCAAGAGATGAACCAACGGTCCGACTGAACGGTCAAAGCTAAAAGGAGCTGAACGTTAGCCGAACGAGGCGAAGGTTTAAAAAATAAGAGTCTGGTCCTGCCTGGGATGTGGTCCTCAGCAAAGCGGATGGAGACGATGTAGTTCCCAGGTTCTGTGGGACAGTAGGTGACCTCACAGGTCCCGTCCTCCAGGTCCTCGGTCTGGATGTCCACTTTGCTGGGCCCTTCGATGGATAGAGCCAGACCGCCGTAACCTAAACGCAAACACAAGCGGATGAAACCAAACCGACAGCTGGGTTCTGAGAGGTCTCCGGACCCGACCGAACCCACCGGCCTCCTGCGTGTCCACCACGAAGCTGGCGTTGTTGAAGGTGGTGCCCTGGACGAGGCCGTCGCCGTGAGCTTTGACCCGTCCGGCGTCGCCGATCTCGGACTGGATCACCATGATGGTGATGGGGCTGTTGGGGACGTGTCGGCCATTTTTCAGGATGCTGACCACGTGCTCGCCCACCTCCCGGGGGATGAAGGAGATGCCTGGGGGGGACGATGGAGAGGAAATAACAAAGGGGATGAGACGACAATAAGATGGAGTAAAGAAAGATGGCCGACTGCCTGCTGGCGTTACCGATGTGGTTGTTGGCCATCCTCTTCAGCAGGCAGGGCTCGTCACGTCCAGACGGCGCCTTGATGCTGGCGGTCAGCACGCTGAGGTCGCTCTCGTTGATGTCCAGAGAGAAATCTGCAGCTGAGCCCAGTTTGACCTGAGAGCGCCGCTGGTTGTCCTCTGAAGACACAGAGACGCCATGACTGAACGCGTACAGCTTTATGGTTACAGCTGGGAGGAGCCTCTGGTTGTTTGGACCATCCAGGCTGCCGTAGTGACACGACTTATACAGATCATTTACTAAACTGCAGCGTTTTCAGTACTTTTCTAATTTAAAATATGTCACGTGTATAAATGTGTGTGTGTGTGTGTGTGTGCGCTCGCTCTGACCGGTGATCCTGGCGTTGAAGGGGCTACCGCCGATGTGCTCGCCGTTGTATTTGACCAGGATGTTGTAATCTCCCGGCAGGACCGGCAGGTAGCTGACGCTGCACGTCCCGTCCTTGTTGTCCACACAGCTGATCTCCGCTTTGGACGGACCCTCAAT
The DNA here is from genome assembly GCF_001649575.2 of Kryptolebias marmoratus. Taxonomy (NCBI): domain Eukaryota; kingdom Metazoa; phylum Chordata; class Actinopteri; order Cyprinodontiformes; family Rivulidae; genus Kryptolebias; species Kryptolebias marmoratus. Next base: position 3,092,272 of record NC_051433.1, read on the forward strand.
GGCCAAGTCCAGACCTCCTGGACGGACGGGACGGAACGGGACAGGACGAGACAGGAAGAGGCAGGACAGGTGTTCAGACGAAGCAACAAAAAACACGGATTTCAGAATCTGCCACAACTACCACAGTTAATTAAATAAATGTTTCAAATTAAACTCCTAAATAACCAGAGAAACACTGAAGACTTTCTGAAAAAGCCAAAACTGAGATATCATAAACACTTGCTAAGGGCAAAACACACCAAAAGGCCAGCTAAAAGTACCATAAGGCCGGCTAAAAGTACCATAAGGCCGGCTAAAGGTACAAATATCCATCTATGTTTCTTCTGTTTGGTTCTTTTCTTTCATAAAATCACTGAAGCTGAATCTATTTTTGGCTCGACAGAACACGAAGCTCACTTGAAAAACGTAGCAAACATTTATGTTTAATAAAAATCTGTTTATTTAAAGAATATTTGACTAAATCAAAGAGAAGCCAGTAAAATTATCTGTAAAGTGTTTGTTGTAATTAGAGAATAAAACTCTGGTCAAACCATCTGGTCTTGTTGGGTTTCAGACCGTTTCTCATAAAAACATCATTTCCGGTGGTTATCGCACCTTCAGACGCCTCGTCCGTGAAGACTGTGAACGTTGCCAGCTTGTTGGCGACGCCGTAGCTCAGTCCGGGGCCGTAGGCCGTCACGTTTGGACTGCTGGCTGGGTTCACGTAGAACTGAAGGGGAGACTCTGAAACAAACAGATTTATAAAAAGACTCCATTTAACGGTGAGGCTGCAGTTCTTCTTCCGGACAGCAGGGGGCTCCATTTAGCCCTTCACGGTGGTTTTGGGTTTCTGCTGCCGACCTGGGATGTGCGTGCCGTTGTATTTGATGTGCATCTCGTGCAGGCCGGCCTCGGTGGGAGAGTACTGCACCATGACGGTCCCGTCCAGGTTGTCCGTGATGAGAGGCTGAGCAGATTTACCTGAAGGCATCAACACCTCACCTGAGACAAACACACAGGAGGCACTTTCTTAAAAACACCTGAGGCAGCAGTTTTCACCTTTGCTTCCTGGTTTTAAACCAACATTAGAGGTTTATAGAGCAGCAAACGGCTAACAGACACATTTCTGAAATAAATTCATTAATTTAACCATTTCTGTGAGCTGAGGTCGTTCAGGTAAGACGCTAATTGTTCTGATGGTTTGCGACAGGAGCGTGTCCGTCGGTTCTCTACCTGTGACTTCGCCCTTCCTGAAGGAGAACGGTATCACCATGTCAAACGGCCTGAAGCCGCTGCCGTTCACGCTGCTGCCGACCGATTTGTAGTTTTCCGATGTCACCTGGAGGAGACAGACAGACGGGCGGAGTTAAAACGCAGCCAAGCCCCGCCCACTCAGAGGGGCGTCCTGGGAAGGGGAGCAGCAGTGAAGCGGGAAGAAGAGCGTGGTGGTGATGATGACGATGAAGCAGCCACAGCGATGAAGGAGAGGAAAACCCCCCAGAAATGAGGCGGCGCCGTCTGTTAGTTCGCTGCGACCCCATTGGCTGAGGCGAAAAGGTGAAGCGATGAGCAGCTTTAAAGTGGAAAGAGAGACCTGAAGAGAGGAGCGTGCTCCCAGGTGTGTAAGAGTTCATTAAACCACCGAGCCAGGCGTCCTGATCATCCCTTAAAGCACACGTGTCAAACTCAAGGCCCGCGGGCCAGATCCGGCCCTCTGTAACATCTCATCCGGCCCTCTAGTCTGGTTCAGATCGAGTCTCTGATTCTTATTTTGCTTAAAAAAACTGAGCCTAATTAGTGAAGTTTTCTCTGACAGTGACTTAGAAGCCAACAATATATAGTTTTAATTTCTGTATGATCAGGTTTTTGTCTGTTTTAATGTTAAAAAAT
>NC_051433.1:3094240-3103577 GCF_001649575.2 Kryptolebias marmoratus
CTGTTTTAATGTTAAAAAATTCATTTAAAAGCTGAGTGAGGCGTAAGAAATGACAGCTAATGATGAGCTTTTTGAAGTTTGATCTATTTGTCTGTGTTCATTAAAGTCTGTTTGCTCTAAATTCTGTATAATCTGTAACTGGGAAAAGGTAACTGATAATTCTATAATAATACATCTAAAACCAAGGTTAATTTATGTAATTTTTAATAAATATTGATTGTGATTGGCCCTTGGCTAGGATCAGATTTTTAATTTTGGCCCCCTTGCGTCTCCGGGTTTGACACCCCTGCTTCAAAGGATCTGTTCAGGTTTTCGTTGGACTTTGGCTCCTTTTCCACTCAGTTTTTTTTTTTACAGCAGGTGAACATGAGCTGAAAATCTTTAACAGGAAAAAAAAACAACAAGCTTCAATCCTAAAGACAGGTGAGCTGGAGTAAACACACTGATAAAAGCCAATTAAGCCAATTTTAAGCTGTTAATGTTCTCTTTAATTAACAAACATCAACAGAAACTGCAGACCGACACACCGGAGAACTACCTTCAGTCTTTTTCAATTAACTGACTTCACTTTTAGAACAAATTACCAACAAATTATCTGAAAAAGTCTAAAAGATCATCTTATAGGCAAATAAAAACACAAACAAGGTATTTTTAGCCGTTTTAAACACATTTTTTCAAGTTTTCTAACCTGTTACAGTGCTCTGATTGTGTTGTTCAAACAAATAAATAAATTAAATATTAGTAATAGCTAAAAAAATATGCTAATAATAGGAATTTTAATTAAAAATTGGATTTTTGGAGATCTTTTTGAGATCCAGGTTTTATGACCCACAGAGGAGTCTGAACCTCAACTTTTAAGACTACAAGTTTTATTTTTTGTCAAGTTATCCATCCCCTGATTTAAAAGCCTTTTTAAGAAATGTAAAATAATCCTTTAAGAGTGATCAGACACTGGAGAGAAAGAGCGAAAAAGGAGCCAAAATCAAAAGAGAACCTGAAGAGATGAGTTTTCAAAGTCAAACATCCCAATTTGTTTAGTTAATGGTGGTACAGATGTGTAAAACAGCTGGAGCGTGTGTGTGTGTGTGTGTGTGTGAGGGTGTGTATTGGTACCCATGGTTGGAAGCCAGCTCCAGAGGGAGTGGCCTGTTTCTGTGGCGCCGTCTGCTGTTGCATGATGGGTACTTCGTCTGTAGCCTGAGGACACGACAGTAAAGGTTATTACGGCTGACACCGAGCGGCTCGGGCTGGTGGGAGGGGTCAGCTCGGTCCCGGCGTGCGGCGCCGTTAACAGACCCTTTAAGGATCCGCGAGTTTTTAAATAAATCTGCTCAAATTAAAGCCGATCTGCTGACTGAGCTGAAAACCAGATATTTGTATAAAATAAGCTGAAAGCCCAGGTGTCAGAGGTGATATCTCGCCTCGCTGGTTTCTGAGGATTCGGACCCGTTTCGGCGCCGGCTCTCACCGTGACTTTGAAGGGGCTGCGCGGGATGTTTTCCCCTCCGAAGCGGACGTAGATGACGTAGCTGCCGGGCTCCGGCGCCGTGTAGTAAATGTCGAAGGTTCCGTCCTCGTTCTCCAGCACCTCGGCCTCCGCCTCGCTGCCGTCAGGCTGAACCACCACGCAGCTCACCCTCCCCCTCCCGGCTCCCTTGGCGTTCACCACCAGGCCCAGCTCCTCGCCGATTGCCACGGTGGGGCCGACGCCGGGACCTGGGGCCGTGGCAGCGTTAGATCCTCTCTCCTCTCTCGCCGTTTGTGATGTTTTAAAAACGTTTTCGTGTTTCTTACCGGTGACCGTGCACTTGCTGGCGTCTCCGGTTGCCGTGGCGCGAACTCTGTAGGGCGACGCGGGAATGTCGTCGCCGCCGTACTTGATGACGATGGCGTAGCGGCCGGCGCGGTCAGGGATGTAGGATACGGTGTAGGTACCGTCGCCGTTGTCATGGATACTGGGCTGCTTCGGTTTTCCGTCCGGATCCTGAAAGGAAACCAGTTTGAATGCGAGGCGTTCTTTAGACGAGTGTGTGTGTGTGTGTGTGTGAGTGTGTGTGTGCGTTACTCACCGTGATCTGCACGTTCAGCTGGCCCTGGCCAGCGTCACTGGCGTCGACGCTGAACTCGACGGGGAAGCTGGCGGGGACGCCGTTGGTCAGGCCGGGGCCGCTGGCTCGCACTTTACTGGCGTCGTGAGTCGGCAGGACTCGGAACTTGAAGGGACTGAAGGGACGAAGACGAGACGAAGACACCGCGGACACCAGTGAGACATTAAAGTAACAAACGTCCCCGATTCCCTGGAAATCTGCTGAACTTATCGGTGTAAATTCAAAGTTTACAACATATTCTTAAAAGTTCTTAAAATTATTTAATCAACTGTTATTTTTAGATAAAATAGACTCCACTCATCTTAATCTCCTCTCTGAATCTGAATATTACCTTTACACACATGTGGTGACCATGGTGGCCATTTTGAAGTCGGCCATTTTGGATCCAACTTTTGTTTTTCCAATGGGAAGAGGGTCATGTGACACCTCAAACTTATCAGGAATTTCACAAGAAAAACAACGGTGTGCTTGGTTTTAACCTAACTTTATTCTTTCATGAGTTATTTACAAGTTTCTCAGCACTTATAAAATGTGTTCAAAGTGTTGGATTGTCAATGCAACCCTCTTCTCCCACTTCCACTTCCTGGAAAGTGGATTGGTCATCGTGGGCCACTTGAATGGCCCCCCAAGGTCTCCTGATCTGACCCCCTTAGACTTTTTTCTTTGGGGTCATCTGAAGGCGATCGTCTCTGCTGTGAAGATACGAGATGTGCAGCACCTGAAGCTACGGATACTGGAAGCCTGTGCTCGCATTTCTCCTGCGGTGTTGCTGTCAGTGTGTGAAGAGTGGGAGAAGAGGGTTGCATCACCAATCCAACACTTTGAACACATTTTATAAGTGCTGAGAAACTTATAACTCATGAAAGAATAAAGTTACATTAAAACCAAGCACACCGTTGTTTTTCCTTTTCAAATTCCCAATAAGTTTGATGTGTCACATGACCCTCTTCCCATTGAAAAAACAAAAGCTGGATCCAAAATGGCCACCAGGGTCACCACCCATCTTGAAAAGTTTCCCCCTCCCATATACTACTGTGCCACAAACAGGCAGTTAATATCCCCAACCATTCCCGTTTTAATAAGGTGTATCTTTAAAAATGGCCGACCCTGTTTGGAGTAAATGTTTGCACAAAATTAACGCACAAAAAATGAGTTTTATACGTTTTCGAGACGTGGTTCCAACCCACTGGATGAAGGAGACTTCCCAGCAGTTTTCAGTTTATTTTAAATTAAAATTAAAGCTCAGGTGATGCAGTACCGGCGAGTACCTGCGGGGGACGTCCTCGTCTGCGTACTTGACGGACACGGAGTGCAGCCCCTCCACGGACGGCGTGTAGGACGCCGTGTGAGTCCCGTCTCCGTTGTCCGTCAGCTCCACCGGCGTTGCGACTCCTTTAGGAGCCGTGACCGCCACAGCCAGCGTCGCCTCGCCCGCCTTCCTGCAGTCCACAGTGAAGGATTGTGGGATGTTCGCTCTGACCCCTGACCCCACACCAGGGCCGGACACCTTGACCTTACTGGAGTCCACCAAGTCCTTCGCCGGCACCTTAAAGGGACTTCCTGGATTTTAAAAAAAACAAAACTAAGCTCTTTAAAACGTTAAACTTTTATCAGACGGAGGCTGTGTTCCCACATCGGTGCCCGTTTGTTGGAGGAAATGAGAGGGAAGCTAACAAAGTTTTATTTAAGACAAATTAAAGCCTTTCAGAAACAAACAGATGTGCAACATCTCATCGGATCTTTGGAATAAAATTATAGTTTTGAACAAAACTTCCTGCAAACCTTCAGATTTAATTAATTAACTGGGATCAGTTTGTTGGATCTTTAATTAACGGATCGTATTAACGAGGAACCCGGTCTCACCTGGGATGTGTTCTCCTCCGTAGGTGATGTTCACGTCGTAGAGGCCCGGCGTGAGAGGGACGTACTCCACGCTGCAGCTGCCATCTTTGTTGTCTTTGCAGGACATCTTGGATTCCGACGGGCCCTCCACGGTGATGCCGAGGCCGCCGATTCCCGCGCCTCTGTCGAAAACGCACAACGCACCCAACAATCAACGGCGGTCTGATGGGAAGGTAACTGAACGGGAAGACATTTTATTGAGACTTTGTTTATTTTGTTTTCCAGTTCCAATGTTAAGTGTTCTTTTGAAAGTAAAGTTTATTAGTTTAATAATCTTTTAGAGTGTTATTATCATTACATTAGTTTAAAACGGCCTCCAAACGATGTTATCGTTTATCGCAGTAATTCCTGAGACAATTAATCGTCCGTCATCGTGACAGGCCTGGTAACCATCCTCAGTCTCACGCCACGGGCGCCTGATGGCGTTAAACGATGAAGACGACAGGTCGGCATAGCCTCTGCAGAGCAGCTAACACCGTCCTCATGTCCTCATGTAGCTTTCAGTGATGAACTCTGAGTTTAATAATGAATCTTCCGTTAAACGCCGCTCTGAGGTACCTGGTGACGATGTTGAAGCTGTTGGTCTGGTCTGTCAGGGCTTGTTGGAGCCCGGGGCCGGTGGCCACCACCCTGCTGGGGTCGCACCCCTCGCTCACAGAAACCCTGAACGGGCTCTGAGGGACCGGAGTGTCGTCATAAAGAACTTCAACGCTGTGGACACCTGAAATATCCACCGAAACACAGAGCGGATGAAGAAGACATCACAAAGCGACAGTTTAAAGAAGGGGTGTCCAATCCTGGTCCTCAGGGCCTCCATTCTGCAGGTTTTCCTTGTTTCTCTGCTCCAACACACCTGATGTGAATCAATGGGTGATTAACAGGCTTCTGCAGAACATGAAGAGGTGATTTAACCTCTGAATCAGGTGTGTTGGAGCAGAGAAACAAGGAAAACCTGCAGGATGGTGGCCCTGAGGACCAGGACTGGAGACCCCTGGTTTAAGGAGTTCGGTCAGGGTTCGGGGAGGTACCGCTCTCAAAGGGGGTGTACTCCACGCTGTAGGTCCCGTCTGCGTTGTCGACCACCTCGCAGTCAGTCAGCGCTCCGGATGGGTTCCTGACCTCCGCCTTCACGTGGTCTCCTCCTCTCCGGGTCAGAGGACGGGCGTCCACCGAGAACTCGGTGGTGGCTTCTCTGAAAATGGCTTCAAGGGAAACGACGGAACAAAGTTAGACGATCTGTTCAATCAGCTCAGAGGATCCATCCGAACGAGCCATCCGGCACCTTGTCCGTCCACGCCGGGTCCGAACACCTTGACTCTGGAGGTGTCGACAGCGGGATCCACCGTCACCTTGGCAGGGAAGCCGGGGACGGCTTCGCCTTCGTACTTCAGCATCAGGGTGTACAAGCCGGCGGTCAGGGGGACGTAGGTCACCGTGTAGGTCCCGTCTTTGTTGTCCACAACCTCCGTCTTCGCTTTCATGCCTGGAAAAACACAAAAATATTACATTTATGTTTGGAAAACAACATACTGAGGTGTAAAATACAGTTAGGGACAATTTCAGGGGGATTTATGGTGCTTTTTATTATTTACGTCCAAACAAAACGTAAGAAGACAGCAGGCTGGTCTGCCACACATTAACTGTAATTAAAGGCTGTGATTCACCCACTTACGAATCGTCTCGTACGGGAGACAAAAACTAAAGAAAAAGTGTCCTCTGCTGCGGTACCTGAACCCAGTCCAGAACCGGTCGGGCTGGTCGGGGAGTCCAGCGCCGCTTCCAGGCTGAGTTGGCCCGGTCCGGCTTGAGAGCAATCCACGTTCAAAACGCTGATCTCCCCAACCTGCGAGAACAACACGCATCATGGAGTTTAAACCTTTTCTGCATTTTAACTAAAATCATCTTAGTGGTTAAAAAAAGGACGATTACAGCCGTGGAACCTTGGAAATAACTATATATGATGTAATCTTCTCTCAGCTACGACCAAACCAAGTTTCAGCTCAATATCTGTGAAACGGACCGAGCTGCAGCCATCTTAAATACATTCCCTGCTTCATGAGATATTTTGCTAACACTACACACAGAAGAAATAAAATCAACATTTATCCAAAGCACCCCTCTCCGCTCTCACCTTCGCCCTCTTCAGGCCGGAGCCCGAGGCCACCACCTTCGAGGGGTCAAAGGGCATCTGGATGTCTGCTTTGAACGGCGAGCCGGGGACGTGGACGTTTTCGAACAGGATGTTGACCAGGTAGTCCCCGGGCTCGGTGGGCAGGTAGGACACGGAGCAGGTCCCGTCACCGTTATCCGAGCACTCGATCTTGGCTTCGGTCGGCCCCTCCACCGTCAGCCCCAGGCCGCCGGTGCCGGCCCCTTTGGTGTCGATGGTGAACTCCGCCGGGTTCCCGACCAGACCTCCCTTCAGACCGGCGCCGAACGCCTTCACCTGAACAAAGAAGCGCCTTCATCATGGCTGTTCTCATTTCAAACGTTCCCAGAGAAGTTTGGTTTCCTCGAATCGATCCCACCTTGCTCGGGTCTGGAGGCAGCTGGGCCTCCACGGGGAAGGGGCTCCCGGGGATGGGGTGTCCGTCGTAGGACACGCTGACGGCGTGCTGCCCCTCCTCTGTCGGGGTGTAACGGACCGAAGTGACGCCCGCTTCGCCCGGCTGAGGCTCCACTTCACACGGCACCGCCCGCCGGCTGGGACTCAGCTGCCGGACACAGAAGTCGGATCAGAACGATGGACGTGAAACGACAACGAAGCCATTCTGAGCTCTGCTACGCACCACTTCCACCTCCAGGTGACCCTGACCTCCCGCTCCTTTAGTGTTCACCTCAAACTGCTGCTCCTCGTTGACCTCCGCCCCTGAAACACATTCATCCATGAACCACTTCCTGTTTTCAGCTCTAAAAACATCATTCATCCCTTCTAAACATGACAAACATCAAATCGAATTTCGGTGAATAGTTTTATGGAAAGAGGCCATCTTTCTTCTGAGAAAAAGCTGCTGAGCAGTCAGGATTGGATTATTTTAAACCAACTTAATGTGAGGAATAAACCCCCCAATGAAACGATGACTTAGAAGATGAAGAAGCTGGGAAGGAGGTGGCGACCCACTCGATGTTGGTTTAAATACGAGCCGATGAGTTTCTGAACTCTGGTTAAGTTAAAACCTTCTCTTACTTCCATCCAGGTTGTCCACGACGATCTTGCTGAGGTCCAACGGGGCGGCGACACCGACCGTGAAGGGACTCTTGGAAATCGGATCTCCTCCAAACTTCACCGCGATCTTCATCTCGCCCTGAAGAGGAAACACAGAACCGGATCTGAGGCGGAATAAGGTTTCGTTTTTACGGGTGGGAAGACGAGGCTGGACCACATTCAGAGCTGATGAACCTTTTCTGCAGATTATTTTGCAGCCGTGTTGAACGGATGGACGTCTGTTATCGACGGACTGATCTTTAAGGTCCAGGAGCTCCCATGAGCTGACCCACAGAAGCTTTACTGCATCGAGTTCTTCAGAAAATGGAGTTAACGCCATCTTCGACCTCTTACCTGGGGTCGGGTCCAGGAGGGAAACCCAGACCTCCTCCAGCTCCTCCTGGAGGATCCCAGACCAGAGAGGATCCAGAATCCATAATAAGGTCTCCTCCCAGTGGGACATGCCTGAAACCCTCTAAAGGGACCACCTCAGCTGCCTCCTTTCGACGAGGAGGAGCAGCAGCTCGACTCTCTGAAGCTGAGCCCGGCTGCCCTACGGAGGAAGCTCATTTCAGCTGCTTGGGTCCAGGATCTGGTTCTTCTGGTCCTGATCCAAACCTCAGGACCACAGGTGAGGGTTGGACCGTAGACGGAGCAGGAAGTCCAGAGTTTTGTCTTTCGAAGCAACGCCCTCATTCCTGAAGACGAGGCTCTGATCCGTCCTAAATTAATTTTTTCAGAGGCCGCTTTTATTAGTTACACCTGTTCTGCTAATCAGCCAATCACACGGCAGCAGCTCAGTGGATTCAGGCGTGCAGACATGGAGAAGAAGACTTGTTTAAGCTCAACAACGACGCCACGTTCGGTCACTTAAACCCTCATCTTCCTTATTCTGATGCTCGGTTCGGTCCGAGCATCTCTGAAACCCCAGATCTGCTGGGATTTTCACACAGAACCATCTCCGGGGTTCACAGAGGAAACATCTCCTGTGAGGGAATGCCTGGTTGATGTCGGAGGAGAATGGGCAGACAGGTAGGAGGCACCACAACCATGATCCACGTGGAGCAGGTCTACAAATGGAGCTTCAGCTGTTTCATGGTGGATACAGGTCGGTACCATCACCACTCGGACCCAAACAAACTGAGACCTGAACCTACAGCTGCTGAGCAGGTGCGGGTCGGACCTACCTGCTGTGCAGGTGTGTACTTGACGGTCTGGGAGTAGTCGTAGTTGTCGATGATGTCGAAGTCTCTGACGGGCGAGGAGAAGGTGACGTCCAGCGGGGCTTTCCCGGCTCCTTTGGTCAACACCGTGAAATGGGTCGGCTTACCGCTCTCCACACCTGGACAGGTAGACGGAGGGAGTCAGGGAACCAACACAGCCGCCATCTTTAAACTGAGGCTCCTAAAACGCGGGGCGACCCCCCCTTGCACATTAAAATGGCAACAAATTACGCCTCGACTGATTGTATTTGACTTTGACTCATTTCGATCAAACAAAGTCCTCAGAATGTAAACCTGCTTCGCTCCTGTCGGGTTCAATGCGAGTCACGAGAAACTGAAATGTAGAAAAACTTGGATTTGAAGCCTCACCGGTACGAGCGAGTCCCGGACCCTCTGCTTTAACCTTCGACGCATCGTGGGACGGATCCACCTTCACCGTGAAGGGACTGTGTGGGACTTCCTGCGTGCAACAAAAAATAAACAAAAACCGTCAGCAGACATTTAAAAAACGCCGTTCCAGTTTGTGTCTTTAGTCTTGTTGGCACCTTCTCAGCGAACAGGACGATAACGGTGAGCTTTCCCTCAGCCGGAGGGACGTATTTGACCGTGAACGTGTCGTTGGCGTTGGGGATGATGTCGAAGTCCACGTCTTCCTCGTGGTCGCTGGAGTCACACTTGATCCCCACAGAGATGTCACCTGAACCAACACAGCAGACCGCAGCCGTTTACGCAGACAATCAGGGCCGTAGCTCTGAGGACCCCGAGGTCCGGACCTCAGTGTTTCTCTGCTGTGTATTTTATAAAAACATGAATCCAAACAAGGCTTCTGAACGGCGTGGTTCTCTGCGTAGCTCCACCAGTTTCCTGTAGGAGGCGCTGCAACTGTGTGCAGCTGCAGC
>NC_051433.1:3103808-3116944 GCF_001649575.2 Kryptolebias marmoratus
TTTTCCCTCCCTTCAGCATCTTTAAACTCCTCTAGTTAAAAAACTACAACACCTAGACACTTCAAACCTGGAGCAGATTATTCTGCACTGATTGCAGAACATTTAAAACCAAGTGTGTGATCTGTGAAACCTTCATCTGATTCCTGAAACCTCAATAAAGGGCAACTTCAGCACTTTTTTTGCATCCTGGTCCAGCTCCAAAACCACAACACCTCACTGGTATTTGATCAAAAGGTGAAATCTATGCTAAAATCTTGTGTTTTGAATCAACATTCATATAAACTAATTCATGTCATTTCAGTGAGTCATCATGGTTGTGCCCTGAGTCCTCTGTTGCTTCAGATGAGGCTGATCCCCATGGATTTACACACACACACAAATACATGTCATATACACATTCAAGCCACTTAATTAAAATAGAAGCATTTATTTAAAACAAGTCTTCATTGTAACTGATGTGCAGGGGGATAAAGTCTGGTTACGGCCCTGCTCACATTTGTCTTTAATTCGTGGCGATTCGAGCCTGAAGGGGGCGCTGGTTCAAATCCGCAGCTTTACGGTGTTCTTGCTCACGTAAACAGACGCAGGAATTCGGAGCACGAGACAACAGAAACCGCTGACAACTTTCTCTTCCTGCCCGGCCGTGTTTACACATCAACAAAACGAAGCGTGTTGCTAAAACAACGAGCGGGAGGAGGAGGAGGAGGAGGAGGAGGAAGTGGGTGTGTGTGAGTGTGTGTGTGTGTGTGTGTGCGGTACCGTCTCCGGCTCCAGAACAGTCCACGGTGAAGTGTGTGGGCTCGTTGGCCTTCAGCCCGCTCCGCTCCACTCCAGGTCCGAACACCTTCACCTGGCCGGGGTGACTTCCTTTCCCCACGTTCACCTACGAACACAGACAGGAAGTGATGTCATTATAGTTCAAAGCGGCCGTTTCAGGAGGCTCAGGAGGACGTGACGGTCAACGCCTCGTTCATTAAAACATAAGATTAAAGAGAAGGACACGATGACATTAATTTATCATCGATATAAAATTATTTCATTCATGCAGTTTAATGAGGAACTTTTATTTTGAAAAACTTTTACATCCAGATATGTGAACACCTGGATGTAAATGTAAATTTTTTATTTCTTTTTAGTTTTATTGGCTTCATCGGTTTTTTGTGAAGCGTGAACTTGTTTAAAAGTTTAATATTTTGCTGTTTCCTGGAAAACGTTTCCTTATAAAGATAAAAAACAAACATTAATCCGCTATATGTAGGAACTTCTGCTGGTTAAACGCAAACAAACGACACTTTTATCCATTTATGGAGACAGTTTAGTTAGATTTTAGAATATGTGTAGAAAAACAACACTTATTTAATCTGTTTTTAGTTTTATTTTTGACACTTTAGAACAAATTCAGAGTTTTAAAACCCACTGTGAGGAAGTCCGGCTGGTTTTCCTGGAGTTTAACTTTCTTCCTCTTGCAAAACCTAAAGTTTGACCCGATCTACGGTTTAAACTTTAAAGACTTAAATTAAAGAGAAAACTGGGAGTTTCAGATCAATTATAGTAAAAATAAAACCTTAAACTGATTTGGTGAATATCTGATGGGATGAAGCTCATTTAAACGACTCGTTTAAAACAATTTTTAGAAAACTTTGTTGTTTTTTAATAATTTTTTTTAATGGAGCAAATGATCAACTAGAGTTTGAAAAGCAAAAAGAAAAATGCTTAAATGAGGATGTTTGTGTTCAAACGTTCATCCCATCATTTCCTGCTGCAGATATTTTAATCCTCTAACGTGGATTTAATTTATTTTCTCTGCAGAAGCTGAAAGAAATCAACATAAAAATGTTGAAAAAATACTTCTTAACTGTCTTTATAATAATGTCCCAACATTATAAATGCATCATGTAAAATAAAAGTTTCAACAAAAAGAGCCAAACACCAGAATAAAAAGGTCGACATTTATTTTGAAGCCTCTTTAAACGTCCACCTGAGTGGAAATAAAATCATTTTATTACAACTTGTGATTAAAGGAGTTTCAGTCACAGACGTTTCTGAATGAAAAGATTAAAATTAAAAACAGATTTAAGGATTTAAACAGACAAATGAAACCGTCGGAGCCATGAAATGTTTCTGAGGAGCTGGTTTCAGTTTATCAGCCGTCTGCAGATTTATTTTAATGTTTAAAGGTGTAAAAGTTTTAAACCAACAGGGTCATTAAAGACGAACCCCTTTCTGCTCCGAGGTCGATTAACTCATCTTTCTTTCAGCCTGAACTTGTATTTTAAACGTAAGCGGGGTGTTTTCGTGTTTTTATTTCCTCACGTTTAATGAGAAGGTGCTCAGCCTGCTGGGTGTGACCGAAGGAAGGTGCAGTCCCCGCTGAAAACCACGAGTAATGCCTTCCTGCAAGTGCAAACCTGCCCTGAGCTCCTGAAATTGTCTTTGGACCCTGATTAAAGTCCAAACTCTTAAACTCCTGGTTTGGTTTCATGACAAACAGATCTGTAAATGCTCCGAGGCTCGTCTGAAGCAGCTCCTCCCGTTTTTAAGTTTTGGTCTCTTATCTTTCAACGCTAAGAAAATAAAAGTCGCTGCCAACTCCGGATTCCTGAACGGTGCACAAACACCTGGAAACTGATCTGAGGTCTGCTCGTGGTTTCTTAAAGACTCCGTCACCCTGCAGGTGAAACTGAGCGGAGGGCAGCTGATAAACAGAAACCAACAAAAAGGAAAGAAAGAATCTCAAACTGAAAATAAAAACACAAACTTAAAGGTGGTTTTAGTGCAGAGGAGTAAATCTGTGATTACAGAAAGAAAACCTTTTTCTCCATTTGTGAAATGATTTTATGAAGATCATGAATGAGAAGTTATCGGATAAAAGTTTAAATTTGGCACAAATAAAAACAGTTTTTTGACTTCTGCAGATTTAAACAGGGGAAAGATCTGCAGAGTGAAAAAGTTTTCATTTAAAACAGAAAAAACAGGAAGTCAAAGGTTCACTGATCTGAACTTTATAAACTTCTGAACCAGCAAAACTTTAAAGAATTAAATCTGAGTTTGATTTAAAGAATCAGCAGCAGCGTTTAATACGACGCAGGACTTATCAGGTCAGTACCTGTAAGTACCGGGTACTCAGAGGTCAGTACCGGGTACTCAGAGGTCAGTACCGGGTACTCAGAGGTCAGTACCAGTGAGTACAAGGTAATCACAGGCAAGTACTTGCAAGTAGCGGGTACTCAGAGGCAAGTATTGGTACGTACAGCGGATGTACTGGGTAAGAAAAAAAGAAAACCTATCAGGTAAGTACTTACTGAGTACATGTTGGTAAGCACAGGTAACTATAGAGGCTTGTATCGGGTAAGATGCTGTTAAACACCAGATAAGTACTAGTAGTAGTAGTAGTAGTAGTTGTTGAGTACGTAGTAAACAAAGGGTACCAGCAGGGTAAGTAGAGTAAAAGTACAGGGTACATACCTGATAAGTACTTTTTGAGTACCTATCAGCGAGTACAGCTGCTCAACATCGGGCTGTTTCTTTTTTTTCTACCAAACTATTTAAACTTTTCAAAGTAAACTTGATTTAAAAGGATTTAAATGAGGTAAAGTCAGATTTAGGTGACTATAAGTATAAGATTTGATTAATTTAAAGAGTTGCTGTAGTTTCTTAGAAGGTTCAGGTGAGTGAAGCTTAAAATCAAGAAGTTTTACACAAAATAAAGTCAAACTTAGTGCATTAACAGTGAATACAGTGCATGTGAGTATCGGACTTTAACATACAAACAAAAACAATTTAAAAACATGAAGAAAACAAACCCAGAAGTTACAGTAAACAAAACAACAGAGTTTATAAAAGGAAGATTCAACAAATTCAATTCTGATCACATGCTGGATGTTAGAGACACGTTTTCATTAAAAAACAAGAAAATCTCTGATTTCAGTGATTATTAAAAGTTTGCTGCTCTGTTGAAACGACTGGAAGGAAAAAAAATCAACAAACTGTTTGGATTCCTGCAGAAACTTTAGGACATTTATTTGTCTGAGAGCAGCCACAGAGACTCCGGCGTCAGGATGAAGGATTCCATGCGGTGCAGGAACTCGTTCATCAGTTTGTTGGGTTCAAAGACGAGATTAAAGCCGGGATTAAAGCCAGGTTCAAAGCCGGGTTCAAAAACGGGATTAAAGCCGGGTTCAAAGACGAGATTAAAGCCGGGTTCAAAGCTGGGTTCAAAGCCAGGTTTAAAGCCGGGACCAAAGCCAGGACCAAAGCCGGGATCAAAGCCGGGATCAAAGCTGGATTCAAAACCGGGATTAAAGCCAGGTTCAAAATCGGGATTAAAGGCGGGTTCAAAGTCGGGATTAAAGGCGGGTTCAAAGCTGGGTTCAAAGCTGGGTTCAAAGCTGGGTTCAAAGCCGGTTCAAAGCCAGGTTTAAAGCCAGGATCAAAGCCGGGATCAAAGCCGGGATCAAAGCTGGATTCAAAACAGGGATCAAAGCCGGGATCAAAGCCGGGATCAAAGCCGGGATCAAAGCCGGGTTCAAAGCGTTAGCTCAGACTATAAAAACTGTAACCCTCCGTAGTTTAATCCAAGCAGCTGCAGCAGCTCAGTAACCAACATGTCTGCAGCTAATAGCCGTAGCGCTCCTCTGTGTAGGTGATAATAACCAGAGGTTTCTTTGGTTTTCTGGCTTCAGCTGAAGGTTTCTGTAAACACTCCAGCTGAGCCGACTGCCTCGACTCGACGGCGGCGCTTTCTGCCTTAAACGAGCGCTCGCACGAGACGACTCCGGTCATCTCCGTCTCGACCCGACTCGTAAACCGGAGCGGAGCTGAACCGCTTCCCGATCGGCCGCTTACCCTGAAGGGGCTGCCGGGGACGCAGACTCCTCCCCAGCTGATGGCGACGGTGTGTTTGAGCGAAGAGGCGGGCGTGTAGGAGCACAGGTGGAGCCCGTCAGCTTTGCTCCGGACCTTCACCTCCACGGGGAGCCCCTCCCCATCCTGATGGAGCAACGGACACCGCAGGGTTAAACCAAATGCCAGAAAAACACAGGAAGTAGAAGCCATTTTGCTGCTTTTAGCTTTCACAAAAAACAAAGACCTTTTTAACCTTCTTTCTCTTTCGTGTGTAACTTGCAGATATTTTAGTCTTAAACTCTAAGTTACATCGTTTTATCGCCTCAGCTCAGCAGAAACTTCCTGTTTTAACTGCGTCTCCGACCTGTGCAGTGATTTTCAGAGGTCCTTTCCCGGCTCCTTCGGTCTTCACGGTGAACTCGGTGGGTTCGTTGATCAGGCAGCCGTTCTTCTCGAGGCCCGGGCCGTAAGCCTGAACCTAAAACCAAAAAAAAAAAACAAAAACTCATTTCCAACAATCATCTTCCACTCCAAGCAGTTCAGAGGAGAAGCAGGAAGTTAACGACCTTCTCTGGGTGGCTGGTGTTGTCATCAGGGACGACGCACGCCATGAACGGGCTGAGCTCGATGTCCTCCTCGTCGCACGTCACGTGGACGGCGTACTCGCCAGCTTCTGTTGGCCAGTAACAAACGTTACACGACCCGTCGTTTTGGTCCTCGCACTCGATTTTCGCCCGTGCCGGCCCCTCGATGGCAAAACCTGAAAACACACAGCCGGTCAGACAAGACCGAGACGGCGCCGAGGCTCCCGAGTCCGTTTCACTTCACCGGAGGAGGCGGGCACGCCGCAGGCGCTCAGATCAAATCTCTGAGGGTGGAGTTTGAGGCGTCATAAGCAACAATAAAAAAACATGATTTGAATCTTTGGCTAAGGTCAGCTGGAAGGTTAACTAAGGTCAGCCGGGAGGTTAACTAAGGTCAGCTGGGAGGTTAACTAAGGTCAGCCGGGAGGTTAACTAAGGTCAGCCGGGAGGTTAACTAAGGTCAACCGGGAGGTTAACTAAGGTCAGCCGGGAGGTTAACTAAGGTCAACTGAATAGAGTGGTCATTCTTCAAAATAAAATACCCTGCAGACCTGTGTACACAATGTACACAAAGAGAAGTTTTTAACAGCACCAGATGATCCGTGGCCCGTTACCGGTCCTTGGCCCGATGTTGGACCGCTGCCCTAAGACTCAGTTTTACATCTTATTCGTGTCTAAAATAAAATCAGACAACTTACCCAAAACTCCAACTTCAGGGCCGATGGACTCGACCACAAAGGTGGCGGGTTTACCCACGATGCCCCCCTCCAAACCAGGACCCCACGCCCTGATCTGCTGAGGCCCCGCCTCCTGCCCGACCGCCACATCAAACGGACTGATGAGGAAAGAAGAGAGAGGAAACTGTTTGTGGATTCCGGTGAGATTTAAACATGTATGCAAACTGTGTGGCTTCCTGTGTGTGTGTGTATGTGTGTGTGTGTGTGTGTGTGTGTGTGTCCACCCTCACACAAATCAAAAACCCTGGAAGGGAAACCCGATACTCAGCGGTTAGAGTCTGTTCTTCTGCACCAACTTCACACCAAATAAAAGCGTCTGTTGGGATTTTCTGCCTGAACTTCAGACAAACGGAGCTCCAGTTTCTGGTTTTACTGCCAGTTTTTAAACTTCTCCCCTCAAATGGCACCACCACCACCACCGCCTCCCACAGCTGCAGCTAAGATTTATTTTATACACCGAGGGATGAAGTTTCAGCTACAAAACAGGAAAAATTTGTTTTGTCACCTAGCTGCAGGAAAACAATCCACGTTTAGTACCAAATAACTCTTCTGTGGGCAAACATGGAGGCTCCTCTGTCAGAGTTTAACATCTTTATTCTCAGTAAAACGTATCAACAGTCTTAAGAGTTTGTTTCCCAGCCACTTCCTTTTTGCAAAGCAGAGAAAAAACATTTTCTGACGTTAAATCAGCTCCACGAAGGAAGAACCACTCGCTAAATGAAGAAACCGACATGAGAACTTTCTGACCAAGCGGCTCAGTTCTGTGCTGTTCTTCTTTGTTTAATTAAAGGATTTACGTACAGTTTAGGAGAACAACCCCCCCAGGTTCTGCAGCGCGGGACAAAGTCCTCCTCACCTCTTCGGGATGTGCTGACCCCCCCAGGTGATGGAGACCGAGTACTTTCCAGGACTGCTGGGGTGATACTCGTAGGAGAACACGCCATCCTGACTGGAGATCAGCTTCAGCGGCTCCTCGGCGCCCTCTGAAAACACACACACACACACATTTATCCGAGTCCAGAAGACCTTTTCCTGCCTGAAGAGGTTTGAAGTCAGAGAGAACGACTTCTAACTTGGCTTTTCAGCTTCCCACCCATAAACCAGCAGACAGCTGGAACCCTGACCATCTCTGGATCGAGTCCACAGAAATCCCCAATAAGTCTAATAAACGAGCGCCGAAGGCCAAACCGATGCATCATGCTGTCGTTTTATCGCTTGTAGCAGAAACACGCAATCAGAAGTCCTTTTCAGGTTGAATTTGATGTCTGCAGATCATTTCCAGGCCTCCACTTTCTGAAACAGGAGGACGCAGGAACCACAGTCTGCCGCCATCTTGGCAGGTGCTCCCCGGCGTCCTACGTTTCTGCCAGAAATACTGCGTCCAGCCTCCATTTGACAGTTTTTACAGAAAGAAGCCGCTCAGAGGAATTTTTCACATCACGTCTGTTTAAATTTCTGTTAGTATTTAGATGAAACCAAGCCGTTGGACCTGCTCGGTCCTCTGCAGAGTGAATGTGACTTACTGGGCCCTTTGACGAGCGCCTTCAGGTCTCCACTTCCGGCGTTCCTCGTGTCCACCTTAAAATCTCCGACCTGCTTCACCCTCAGTCCCGACGGCTGCAGGCCCCGCCCCGTCGCCCTGCAGGCCCCCGGCACGCAGGCTGGGAGGCAGAAACCACAGACACTCAGTTAAATCACAGCCTGCGGGGATCGAACACGCGACATTAAAGATGAACCAACCGACCGGGTCCCACGTCCACGTTGAAGGGGCTGCGGTGGATCCCCACCCCGCCGAAGGTAACCGTGACGGCGTGCGGTCCGGCCTGCGTGGGCCGGTAGGTGCAGCGGTACACGCTGTCACCTTTGTCCTCCATCATCACCTCCACGCTGTTCTGGCGGCCCTGCGGGTCACGGATCATGGCCGTCACGTCTCCCGTTCCGGCGCCTGTCGGGAGGAGAAAAGCTCGGCGTTTAAAGGCGCTCAAACGTTTCCCCGAGGAGGAGCGGAGCGTCACGACTCCTCTCACCTGCCGTGAAGATGTCGAAGTAGGTGGGTTTGTTGGCGACGTTGCCCACGGGTTCGATTCCCGGGCCCTTCACCGTGACTTTGGAGGCGTCACCCAGCGACTTGTCCACGTTGACCTCAAAGGGACTTTTGGGAATCTGCTGACCTGCAAACAACACCGTCACCTGCCAACGAGACGGTCCTGCTATCAGTTCTGCTCTGGACTTTCATCAGAATCCAACTAAAAATAAGTCCACCTTGTGAGTCCCCATGACCTGAGGGACGTAGGTGACGCTGTACGTCTTCTTTCCCTCATTAGGCTCCGCCTTCAGCTGATCAACACAAACAGGTGCGTCAGTCACAGTTTATCAGACTCCTAAAGGCCGACGGCGAAGACAACTGGACCGTTACCTCCTCCTGGGAGCCGTCCGGCCGGTCCAGGTAGACGGTGACCTGTCCCTGACCGGCGCTGAACGTGTCAACGGTGAAGATGGCGGGACGCAGCACCCTGTTTCCTGTCGGCTCGATACCTGCGCAGCAAGCAGAAGGTCCTGTTATCAAAACCTCCGGCTCCAAACGGAAGGAAACAGGAGTTTACTGCAGACAGGAAGTGGAGTTTAAAACTGATCCCGATGAGTTGGGCTTCATTAGTTTCCAGATTTACCCAAAAACACTTTGTTCAGCTTGTATTTGCACTAAAAAAAAACATCAAATTAAAGCTGATTTTAAGGTGTTTGACTACATTCTGACAGCTGCTCATGTTAAATTCTAATAAATGTCCAAAATTAAATAAAAAAGGACAAAAAAAGCAGATTTTAAAAGAACAAAAAGTGATCCGAGACGTTTCTAAACTCTGAATCTGGAGTCCTGAAGAGACATTTTGTGTCACTCGTGTGCGTGTGTGTGTGTTTGAAACTCTCCCTACAACTCATTGCCGTTTGAAATCGACCCAATTCAAGATGGCTGCCGCAGCTAAAACACCTCGGTCAGTTTCAGAGACGCACGTCGAGGACGAAGGGATCACCTGAGACGTCGGGCGTGTCGTTATTTTATTTCTATAGAATGAGATATGCATTCTTGTAATTTGATCCGTTTTTATTATATATTTGAGTGTTGCTTCTGTAGGTATTCAGGGCATTTCCTCTTAGGGTTAAAGGTCATCAGTGTGTGTGTGTGTGTGTGGCTCATTGTTCACCCAAACAGCCGTCTACTTCCTGTCTTTGTCTTTAAATCCAGCTTTTGTTTTGTTTTTCTAACATTAAGCGCCATTTTTATTCCCTGCTGAGCTCGCAGCACATCGACTAAACGGCGTCTTTCCCGGGAAGTCCGGATCCAAGGACGGCTCGGCGGCGGCGGTTCTGCGAGCTCACCGGGTCCGTAGGCGCGGGCCTTCTTGGGGTTGAGTTTGGGTTTGAGAGGAGCGCCAGGCTTCAGTTTGGCTTTGGGGAACTGAGACAGGTAAGTCATGACCGACTGCTCGTCCACGCTGGGGTCGATGATCTCCTCCGGAGCGATCACCTGGAAACACAAAGTTCAGGGAGGTTCGGTACCGACTCGGGGTGACCCGACTCACGACACGTAAACATGACGGCTCCGTCTGCAGAGTCGTCATCATCAAACTGCTGCCATTTAACAGAAAGACACATTTCAAAATAAAACCCAAACCTGCATTTAGATCCAAACCCAACAACTAACCCCAGGTAGGAGCTTACCTGCGGGATGCCCAGCCAATCGTCAGCCAGCTGCATGGCTTCCGTGGCGTTCTCCACCGGCTTCACCGGATCCCAGGTCTCCCAGTCCGGACACAGACCTGAAGGACGACAAAAACTTAGCAGAAAGAAGGACAACATCTAATAAAAACAGCTGAAAACTTATCCCGAGAAGATTCATAATGAAATGTTTCTGACTGTATATAAACTTTATTTATTTATAAAATCACCTGTCGATCAGTTTTAAATATTAAAACTGCGCCACATCTTTTTCCTGATAAAAACCAAACCGAACGGAGTGAAAGCGTGGCGTCAGCGAGTTCCTGAAAAGTGGGAAAAAAAGAAGCGGTCCATTTTTTGCTGCTCTCGTTTTCCACCTGAGCAGGAGGAGGAGCTAAAACACGCAGGTGTGTCAGACCGAACGAGTGTTTGAAGAAGTCTGAGTAAAAACTGGACTAAAGGTGAAGGTTCTGTAAAAGTCTAAACTTTTCTTGTTTAAAAAACTGAAAAGCTCAGACAGAACTTCCTGCTGTCTTTCAACCACTTTGAAAAGCTTTCTTTCCTGCCTCCATCTTTATCTTTCTGCCTCTCCATCTTTAGCTCTCTGTCATCAGATGAGCAGGTCTCCTCTCTGCTGTGAGATTGACAGCTGTCAGTACTTGGGGAAGTGGGCGGGGCTTATGGCACGCTGCAGCATGAGTGCTTTCTCACATTTAGACGCCAAAGTCTCTAGATTTGTCGTTTTAAAAAAATGCTAGAGGGATCTGAAAACTCGCTAAATGTAGCGTTAAAGTGACAAAAAGGTCGTAGGTGTGTTTTTTTTGCGTGAGAAATACAAAGTGTGGCGTGTGAGGACCAAATGCGGGACTTTTGGCCGTCCCACGCAGGGTGATGCGGGACACAGGACAGGGGGGACTAAATGTGGGACGGTTGGCAGGTACGGATCGGTACCTGGAGCGCAGCTGTCCACCAGCGCCCCCAGAGCCCGCCCGTTCCTCCAGTCCTGGCTGAAGTTGTTGATGGGCAGATCGGGGACCTTCTGCTGAATCCAGCCCAGCAGGCGCTGTTTGGGCGTCTTCGACTCCGCCTGAACAGAAAACAGACTCACTCAGCAGCTCCGACACGAGCTGAAACCCCCGTTCACGCACAGACAACCGTTACCTCTTCGTCCTCGCCCTCCCACATCGGCATGGAGATGGAGTAGTGCAGGATCAGAGTCCAGACCAGACCCAGGATCAGCTTCAGGTTCCCGTCCACGATGGCCTTTGAGTCTGAAGGTGAGAAACAGGCGGACCGCGGGTCAGAGCTGCCGTCCGTGGCTTTTTAATAAAAGCTTCCATCCTGAAGAAACATTTAACGCCTTCAGGGAAAGTTCTCCTGCAGTTTTCTTCTCAGGAACTGGAGTTTAAACCGTTTAAATGATGTTTAAATCAGATCATCATTTTAAATCTTCTCGCAGATTTTTGGACAAAGATGGCGCCGCAGACACCATGGATGGGTTTTAAACAGTAAAATCCTCCTTTTCAGAGGTTAAAACTGAACAAGTTAGCTTCACTTTGTACTCCTAATTACTCCTCAGTCTGTAAAAAGCTGTTCATCCAAATATTTACACGAATTCACTTAAAGACGAGTTTTCTGACTTAAAAAATAAAAATAAAATAGTTTAAGTAAAAAGCTTCAAAAAGAAACAAATAACTGAAGACGGACTTTTAATAAACATCCAAACTAGCTGAAAATCCAAGAACTAAACCAGCTTCCTGCCGACAGTTTGACTCGTTTTATTATTTAAATATAATTTAAAGAAATCAGAGCAAATAAAGGATTAGACTCGACGTTCGGATGAAACTAAAGGTTTTAAAAAAGTTTTTTCTGTCATCTAAACTGATTTTAAACCAGCTGTTCTGGTTTAAAATCTCTTAAATCCGCAGCAGGATCATAAATCAGTTCAGTCCTGAGTTGGTTTAAACCAGTTCCGACTCGTCCTGACTCGTTCTGACGAGTTCCTCAGCTCCAGAGAAAACTGATCCTACAGAAAACCAGAAAGCTACACTTTCACACGGCCGGCATCAAAGCTCGACTGAATATAAATAAATAAAAAAGGCAGAGAAAGGAGCAGAGTCAGGGCTCGTTAAGGACCAACGAGACGTGAAGAGAATCCGTCCAAAGCTTTTCTTCCAGGTTCTCTTTAATCCGAGTTGGTTCTGTCGGCTGCGGAGGCAAACAGCCGAAGGCGGCAACAAAAATCACCAAAGTAGCTGAAGTTTTCACAGATTAACCGAAAAGATGGTCTCAGCTGAGAAACGAAGCTGAACCTGAAGAATCTCGTTAACGTTCTGTGTCATTAAACCCATTCAGACTCGTCTTTAAAGGAATGCCTATCACCCGCCGCCTCTCGGGGCAGACAGGAATGACTCTCAGCTACTACCACCCCAAAGTGTCTCCTCCTGGTCAGCTGGCTGTGGCGGCTATCACCTGTAGATCCAACGACTTGAGTTCCAGAGACATAAATACATCCCACCGGTGTCCCCTGTCCTGGAACGAGTGGACGAGGACGGGGGACACGTCGGGATCACGGTTGTCCTCGGAGCAGGAAACAAAGACGACAAGAAAACGTTTAATAATTCTGACAGCAACCAAAGATTCTCAAATCATCAGAACCGCCTCATCAGAACCGCCTCATCACTCAGGAATAACGAAGAGTTTTTTGTCAGTCAGGGAGGCGTGCTTCCACCGCCACTGTCAGCCATTTTCCTCCGTTAATGATTGGAAGATTTGCGGAGCTGCTCTGCTGCAGGCAAACTCGCGGCGTCCCGACAGCGACAGCGTGGGAGCCCCGCCCCCCCCTCCATCCAGACATGTTCCATCAGCTCAGGCTGAGGTGGAGGCCGCGGCCTCGCCCCTCCGTGACGCAACAAGCGTGGAACGACGGCGTGCATCGAACATCCAGCGGGGTTACGACATCACGGCGCCATGTTTTCCTTTCCTTCCGCTGCTGTTTGTATCGTTTACGTCTCCGCAGCGTCAACCTGTTCCCACCCCGGCCCGTCATCCTGTCAGTGATCCTCGTGACCTTTGACCCCTCAGGGAGTCAGAGGCGGAGGCTTCGTTTCCTGCGATCAACACGGGACGGTTTGGGTTCATCATCATCATCATCTTCCTCGGGCAGATTTAATTTTCTTAAACTTCAGATTTTTCTCCCCCGGTCCTTCGTTTATTATCGAATACGCTCACAGCAGGACTTTGTCCCCCCCCCCCC
>NC_051433.1:3117088-3153911 GCF_001649575.2 Kryptolebias marmoratus
GGGGGGGGGGGGGGGGGGGTTCTTCTTCTTCTGGGAGCTGGTAGAAGATCTCGCCTCACCTGAGACCTGCAGAAACCTCCCGCAGGTCTCAGGTTTCACGTTCTCACGCCGCCATTTTGTCAGGGACTCCTCATCTTTGACCAAACAGGACCGAGGCAGGGATTTTCAAATATTCAACCTCCCCCCCGCCTCCCGTTTCTTCTTTAAACAACAGAACCTGGTAGGAAACATCCTGACATGTCAACAACAGAGTTTCCAACGCCCCTGTCCCAAAAACAGAGAACAGATTTTATTCCACTGTGGTTTATTTTAAAATAATTATAAAATGGAAACGATGAGCTCAGCTTTACTGACAGAAAACCTGATCAAATAATATCTGAAGAAAAACCTAATTATTATCTGACAAATTCAAAGTGTTTCTGCTAAATAAAAAACACAAATCCTGTTGTTTTTGTCAAATTGTGCTCTTTTATAAAACTGGTAAAAAGTCAGTTTGAACCTCGTTTTAACTTCAGTTATGACTTTTAACTTAAAAAGAGGCATATTTTCACTTCTTTAAAGTAGTTTTAGTCGTGTCGAGTTTGTCTGTTCTGACCTTTTTAAGCCTCATTCTAACAGTGTTTAAACGTTTTTTTAACCTTTATTCTCATTTAAAATCTCTGACACCTTTAAATCACATTTAACTCATCTGATTGTGTTAAAATTCATCTAATAAGACTTAAAATGCGACACCTCGAGCTTCATTTGTGATTAGTGTGAGGATTTGGACCCTCTGAGCAGGACCTGAATGCATCTCTGAGTCTTTTGTTCACATTCGGGTCGGGAGTTTAATCGTGCGTTGATGGAAGATTGTTCGTCGTGTGTTTCAGAGATTAATCTGCTGATCCCTCCATGAGGACTAAACTAGTCCTGTAAACTAGTTCCCAGAGCCGAGTTCGGCTCATTAACCATCCTGAACAATCACATCCATCCACAGATCCATTCACGCGTCACACGAGCGCCGCTTCAAGCACCGTCTTCCTGCCGACGCCTGTTGATTTGTTGGCCTGTTGCGGCGGCGGCAGAGCAGCAGGAAGGGTTTGTGTCAGGAGGGGTGAAAGGAAGAAACGAGATAAGAGCGGCTGGTTTGTGTGCGCAAAGGTGAATCAGGGTGGAACTAAACGCCTCTTTATCAGCGCGGCACACCCTGGCCTCCACAGGAAGTTGCATAACGAGCCAGAAGCAGACTCAGAAATACCTGCCCCGCCTTTCCCGCCCAATCACAGCGGACCAGCTGGGACGACAACAAAACACACGGAGGCTTCTGAGCGAACTGATGAAAACAGATGAAAGTCCTGCGTCGCACAAAGAAGCCAAACGCTGCAGAAAAACGGCAGAAAAATGAAACTAATTAATGGAAATTAACAGGATTTTACAGAAACGGGTCACAGAAAGCTGGACTTCACGTGTCTGATATCCTTTTTTTACACAATCACAGTTTAAGTTTCAGGATTTTTGGAGAGTTTTTGTCCCAGAATCCTCAGCTGACAGTCGATGTCACACTGCTGCGGTCTAACGATTTCAACACTTGTGAAAACAGACTCTCACTCCCACAACTTCTGCTGATACGTTTCCAGATGATGCATCAAAACCAGACGTTTTCTGTCTTCTTCCACCCAGTTTGTCTCTCGCTGCTGAAGGACTTCCTGCTTTCGTCTAAAGTTCTCCCAGAGTGAAGTCAGGTTTCCACAGAGTCGGGTAGATTTTAGCTCAAAACCGCTCACCAACATCTGGCGCCTCAGCGAGATGAACCGCTCAGGATCCATCGCTGTAAACCGAGTTACGTTTCAAACATTAAGATCAAACTAACAGATCCGGAGAGATCCTGAGTTTGTTCATGACTTCATCTTTAAAGGTGGCAGATAAGAGATGATCTGGTGTCAGGACTGTTAGTTTCATTTATCCTGTTTTCCTGCTGCAGTTTAACCTTTGACTTCCTGCAGGATGGAGGAAAACCCTCCGATGGGTTTCTGCAGAGCCTGGTTCCACCGCTGCTGCCTCCATCTTGGAACCCGTCTGCGATGGAGACGACGGGTCATCCCCTCCGTCTTGTTGTGACTTCCTGTTACCTCACCGGGCTCATCGTGCGCAGATGTTCCCGTGCGTGGCGACTCGCTCGTTCCACTTCCTAACAAACAATTAAAATATCCGAAGACAGTTTGTTTTTTGTTTTAATCACGAAGGTTTCATCCAGCGGCGCCCAGCAGGTGACCAATCAACGCAGCAGAATTTAAAGACCTTAACGAAGCGGGACAGGGTGACGGGACCAGTCAGGAGGAACGACGGGACCGGTCGGGAGGATACTTCCAGGACACCAGAATTGCTTAATTTGTGACATAAAAATGTTATTTTTCCATCTTATTTTGACTCCAGAGCCCGACTGATGTGATAAACTCAAACTGAGACGAGATTCAGACTCTTGGACTGAACCAGGGCAATAAAACCTGCATTTATTCACAGAATTATTGGGTGAAAGTCTTCGTTTACTCAGGTAAATCCCTCCGAGGTGCTCTGCCTCGGCCCAGTCAGCTCCAGGTTTAACTCGCTCGTGTCGCCGCTCGCCGATGACCTCATCGAACAAAACCACCATCATCATGAGTCACATGAGTCATCGTGGTGATCCCACCAGAGAAACCTCCAGATTACAGACGCAGAGCAGCAGCGAGCGGCGTCCCAGCCCGTTTTATCTGGTTTGGGTTGTGGGCCAGGATCCAGTCCTGAAGGAGGTTTTCACGAGGACCTGAAGCCAACAAGCGGGAATCCCGGAGAGGAGGGAAGACTATTCAGAACCAGATCGGGTTTAAAGCTTCAGACGACCCGAAGCTCGTTTTATGAGCCCCGATGGTCGTCCATCAACACTTTGTTTATAAATAAAGTCCCATGAAACCCGAGGAGATAAACACAAGCTCCACATTAAATAAGAGAAAAGCAGCAGAAGAAGAAATCTGAAAGCCCAGGAGCCACAGCTGGGGCTGCCCTGTCATTAACACCAACATCTGGCAACCCGGGATGAGCTCACGCTGCCGCTTCCCGGGCCGTGAGGTCACCAGAACCAGACCCGGCGAGTGGCGAGGAGGAAGGAAATCAGACGTGTTGGACAAACAAACTACTTCCTGTCTGTGACTTCAACCGAAACCCGTAAACAACTGAAACAGTTAGAATAATTAAAACCTTCTGAAAATAAAAACAGCTTCACGGCTCTTATTAACACCCAACTTTAAGGTTATATGAATCTAAACAGCAGCAGAAAGTTATTTATATATGAAACAAAAAAGGCTAAAAATTACATTTAACAATAATTTAACATTTGAGTCTAAACTCTCAGCTTTTAAAGGTAATTTACCAACGTTGCCCTCAAACGTCTTAAGAAGCATCCAGGTTTGAGTCACTCACGTCTGAAAGTCGGACAAAAAATAAATACGAATTATTAAAGAAATAAAACGCTGACCACAGAGAACTGGACTGGACAGCTGAGGCCCTGAGACGAGTCGTAACTAGGTCCCGACTCGGTCTGACGTCTGGTTTTAACAACGAGGTGAGCAGAAACAGCTGCGCTGCGTTTATCATCCTTCCTGTCGCCGTCATCACCTGAACACCTGAGCTCCGCGTCACGTCTGCCGCCTCTCCAAACACGCCGCAGGGTTTGGGTTCACGTCACGCATCCGGCACGGCTCGGCGCTGATCCACGCCGAGACCGACAACGAATCAGCCTCAGGAAAATAAATAAACACGAACGAGATGACGGACAAAGACACGCCTGAGTGTCCACCTGGAAACTACAATCACGAGTTCAGAGCTGATCTACTTCTCCAAAACTATTTGAATTCATTGATAAGTTTTATAAGTTTAACGTCTTACAGATCTTTGAGAACAGGTTTCAGGTTTTTAGCCTAAAAATCTGATTTAGCCGTTTTGTTTTATCATCTTTCTGCTGATCCATGAACTAAATAATCTGCTTTTTAGCATCTATTGATTAATTTGCCCCTAGGCACAAAATATTCACCTTATAAAGTTAAACACAGCGGCTAACTTGTTCGGTTTACACGTTAGCCTCGCTAACGGCTAAGCTAATTAGCTTACTGTTCAGCTAAATGAAAAAAAAAATTACTATTTAATTATTTTAAGATTTTTGTTTCAATCATACAAGTAGTAGATTTGACAGTTTGACATATTTTGGTTCTAAAACAACAAAAAACAAAGAATGTTAAGAAGCTAAGCTAAGCTAATAAGCCTACAAAGTAGGTCTTTTCATAAACTAGGTTTTATTTTGAGATGTTATTTAAAAAAAAAAAAAGAGGTTGAAATGGGATGCGTTTACCATTTTGAAGAGGTTTTTTGCTTTTTAAACCACAGAATATATTTTTGCTGGTTTAGTTTAAGCATTTGATAAGCTAACAGCTAACAGTAAATTAGCCATGCTAACTGAAATGACGACCAACATTTTATTTATTTATTTATTTACTCAAACAAGAAGCAGATTTGATAGTTTTACATGTTTAGCTGCTTTCTGGCTGTAAACAAACATAAGAAAACTAAAGGAGCCAAAACGTTCAACCAAGCTAAGCTAAGCAGCTTTGCTAGTTTTTATTTTTAAATATTTTACAGCTTTGATGCTTTGAGTTGTTTTTCTGTCTGTAAGAAGATTTTATGCTTCCTAAATTCTTTTTTGGTTTAATATAACCCCAACAGCTAAGCTTATTAGCCATGCTAACTTCCTGGCCACCAATTGATGCATTAACATTGGTTTTTGGTTCAAGCAGTGAATTTGACAAGTTGATGTTTTGCATGTTTATTTGCTTTTTGGTTTTCAACCCGTTGCAGGAAAACTGACGGAGACGCCAAGATGTTCAACCGAGTCGAGCTAATTGGCCCCTAAACGTCTTAAAAGGGGAGATTTTCTGGTTTTGTTTGGACATTTTTCACATTGTTGTTACTTCTGAGGCTCAGATGGGTTGTTTTTAATGTTGGGAAGAAGCTTTTATGCCTTTCCTCTTTTTAAAAACCCACAATATTTTTGGTGAGACGCTTCATGATGGAATGCAGAGTTGGGCTGAAAGAAACGGGAACGATCTTTCCCACGAACGGACTGCAGAGAGGAAGCTCGTTTCCCTCACATTATTTCTTTAACAGCTATTAACTAATTAAAACTAAAACACTTTTAAACCAACTGACTTGTTGTTAGTCTCTCTCTCTGCAGCAGTTTGTGGTTTTACTCCTTTATTACTGATAAAAACTGTTGGATTAGCAAAGCTTGGTTTCTAAACAAATAAAAGTGGAAAACATCGTCCTCTCCTGACCGTGCACGTTTAGTTTTTCTAAGGATTTACTTGAAGCTCAAACTGGACGGACAAGTTTAAACCCATCGGGTTTGGTAATGTTGGGTCTTTCATGCAAATAAAACTCAGATTTCATCTTTTTTTTTGTCAATGAGGGAAGTTGGAAGTCGCTGCATTTCTCCCTGAACCACAGAAAGATGCTTTCTCTGCAGGGAAGTGGTGTGTGTCGAAGTGTAAGTCTATATCCCGGCGCCTCTCGGGTTTCCTTTAAAGCAGCGAAACGCTCAAACCAGCGCCTGAAACTCCTCGAGGTCGGCTGACCCGAGAGGAAAGCTGACAATCAGGAAGCTGAAAGGAACAAATCCTCGGGCAGGTTTGTACGTTCAGGTAACCCTGCAGTAAAAAGGCCTGAACTTTGCGGTCCAGTCGCGCCTGAATGAGGATTTTAGCGAAAGTACAAGAAGTCGGAGCGAGGAATGTCTTTTAAAAATGCCACCGGTTCTGTGTGGAAATGATGGTTTAAACACCAAAGTAAGTCGGGTTAAAAAGGTCTGACCTTTGTTTCGTAACGTGCAGAAAGACGGGGGAAGGAAACACATAATCAGATCCAGAGGAACGCAGAGGGACGACGAGCGCAACGAGACGTAAATCCTGAAAGAAGGCCCGGTGCTCTTTGTTCCTGCAGCCGGCAGGAACCACGATGGGAGAACGGGAAGCCGAGGGCGAGAGTTTACGGCTCGTCGTCAGGTACGAATCGAGGACGGAGGCGTGAAACTGACACACTGAACCAGAGGACGGGAGACGGGACAGCTGAGAGGGGGACATGTTTTTGCAGGAGGATAACGGAGCTTTACATCTTTATCCGTCTTCTTCACCTGCTTCTCATCTCCGGGTCGCTGGGAGCTGGTGTCCTTCTCCGGCCGTCACTGAGCGACAGACGGGGGACACCAGGACCGGTCCATCACAGGGACACAGAGACAAGCATCCACACCCAGGGACAGTTTCAGAGTTTCCAGTGATCCCAACATGCAGGTTTTAGGTCTGAGGAGGAAACCGGAGTTTTTTATGGTTCCCAGTGTCTTTAATAAAAACAGTTTATGAAGTTCTGAACCGTTTGGGTTTGTTCCACCATTAGAACGACATCCGGACCCCCGTCTCAGTCCTGAACTTCATCAGGACGACGATGAAGGAGCCTCCTGGTTCTCCTCAGGAACCATGACGGCAGCTTCAGAGACCGTCTGGGTCATCGCGGCACCAATCTGGGCCGTGAAGCCTGACGCGTGGCGGCCATTATCAGCCTCCCGAACGGACGCGGCCTCTCACCAGAGCCGGCGTCACGTCAGGAGGGGTGAGAACATCTAAAACGGCAGGACTTCCTTTGAACGACTGATCTTTAAAGAACAGCAGTGAGTGTCGAACGGCCGAAGCTTCAATAAAAAGGTCATTTCTGCTGAAACCATGAGTCAGTTTAACAGTTTTAACAGGAAGTGGATCATATTCTGTCAAATTAAAGTTTTGGTTGAATTTAAAACAGAACACGAGCTCCTTGAAGGAAAGGATGGGAAGTGACGAAGTTGCAGCCGTTCTGCTCAAAGCTTGAAGATAAAAACGTTCTTGCATGACGTCACGACTCTCAGCGACTCTCAGATCCTACGATCGAACACCAAATGGTCTCAAAGCTCAGCTACTACCACGCCAAAGCTTAGGGTCAGCTGGCTGTGGCAGCCATCTTGAACAGGAAGCAGTAGTGAAGGCACGGTGGCCAAATACTGAAAGCTGCTGTGAAATAAATCCTGTTGCTTTAAACAGATTTGTGAAGCAGAGAAACAGCCCAACATTCGAGATGCATTTAGATAAATACATGATCGCCCATCAATCTCATCACGAGGTTATTAAAGCCAAAAATGACTGGCTGTGAAGAGTTTAGAAAATAAAACTCGGTATAAAAAGCAATGAAGTTTATTAGAGGAGCAATAATCTACCTGAGAACCAAATTAAGGGACAGATTTCAGTCTTGGTTGTCGGACGGATCCTGAATATTACTGAAGATGTTTTTGAAGCCGGTTTGTGTGAAACCAGAATAAAATCGCTGCTCGGGACAGGAAACGATCTGATGTTCCTGATGTTTAATGGGAACGTTTTAGTGACACAGATCTCCCCCTGACCCCTGACCCTCTCATCAGATGGTCAAACATCAGCTTTTCCTCCGTTTGCTTTAAAAACATTCAGTCGTCTGACTCCTTCTTCCTTCCAATTTAAAACTTTCCACTCGATACCGAACCGTAAAAAGAGTTTCAGCCTTTCTGTAAACTTCATCCTGTCTGAACTCAGAGGTTTTTAAAACTCAGCTGTTTATCATTTCAAACAAACAAACAAACAGTTTCCTCCTCGGACGGATCGCGGTTTCAGTCGCTTCCGCCTCTCATTTGTCTTACACAACCTGAACGCCTCACACGGTTACGTGAAACCACACACACACACACACACCCTCCAGCTTCCTGCAGCCAATCACAGCGTTTGCTTACAGACGTTGCCGTGACAACAGGTGGAATGTGCTTCACTCCTCTCTGACCTTGAGCTTTTCTTTCGCTCGTTATCAATCACTCCTGTGTGTGTGTGTGTGTGTGTGTGTGTGTGTGTGTGTGTGTGTGTGTGTGTGTGGAGATGGTAAACAATGTGACTGAATGGGTTTCTGGGAGAGTCTCTGCCGCCGCCGTCGTTTTCGACAAAAAAGAAACTAAATAATCATCTAAACAGGCGGGAATCTCTGCTGCGACACAAAGACGGGGTTTAAAAACACAAACCTCAACAAGGACGCCACGTTTGGAGTTAATATCTAAAAACTGAAACGTTTCCTCACCGACGGGCTTCGTTTTATTAAAGCTTTAAACCTCACGGTCCTTCATGACGCCGTGGTTTTATCTGTCAAACCTTTCAGGGTCGGGAATAAAAACTTTCTAATGAATCCATCAGTGAAACAGGTTCTGCAGATCGTTTAAAAATCTGATTCGTTTGTGAAGAAAAACCTCTAAAACCTGCAGGACCGACGGTCCCTGAAGGCCACTGCTGTAATGCACCGATGGTGCTTTCAAGGACAGATGGGAAAACCCAAATTCAGTGCATGCAGCTCGAAGAAAAACGATCAGATTTAGGGACAGAAACCCAAACAGGTGTTCAGGTCCGGGCCGGGAGAGCATCTGCTCCACATGTGGCGTCAAAAACACAAACTGAAGGTTTTTTATTATCGGTGGGGTTAAAGGTCGCAGCTGAACCCGGGCCCTGGGTCAGAACCTCAGACAGGCTCACAGTCAGAGAGCAGCCTGTTGGGACGACTCTCAGCTACTACCACAGCTCTGAAAACTGACCGCCGAACGTTAGCTGCGGGGGCCATCTTGAATTGGCTCGACTCCAAACACCAACTGGTCGTAGATTAAACTTCTGAGTTTCAGTAAAACCGGGCCGGTGGTTCGTGAGACGTTCAGGTGACAAACCAAACCTGGAGTCAGGAGGACACTTCAGGGGTTTTTCTGGATGTTTTCAGGGATTTAAACCCTCATCCAGCAACAACCGTCTGCTGTGAGGTTCTGGGTTGGGCTGAACGGGTCGGCGCCGGCCGTGAAGAAGCGAGACGATGACAGGAGAAGAAGTCAGGATGATGCAAGCCGCCTGTCTGCACAGGCGAGCGACAACACCCTGTTCAGACGACGCACACCTGCGAGGAAACTGGCTGGCCGAGGTTCAGGCAGGTAACGCGCACACACACACACACACACACACACACACGCGGTGTCGCAACATCAGTCTGAGAACCAACCCGTTCACACGCTCACTCCGTTCTTCTTCTGGAATATTTCCACTTTAAGAGAAAAAGGTTTTCACTTTAATTCAACAGTTCTTTGTTTCTGCTCCACGCCACAGGGAGTTGTGTTTTCCCACTGCTCCCGAAGTGCCCTAAACGCCTCGTGTCCGTCCGGCTCCTCCGTTACTCATCAACCTTTAAAGCTGGTTTATAGAATCACCTCCGAGCCCCGAGATCAGGAGATAAAACTAAAGACTGCAGACGTGACTGAGACACAAACACGTCGCTTCTTCAGATGTTAAAACTGATTCCTAAATTATTGAATTAATTTAAAAAGGGACAATTTTTTGGCTTTTAATAAAAGGGGTTTATAAAAGGAGTTAGTTTGTGTTTTATTCGAGGAGAAGTTTCTGTTTTACAGTTTAAATAAAGTTAATAAAAACAGAAAAGCTAAAAGCAGCCGAGCGTTCAGATCGTGGCTGAAAGCAGATTTCAAAGATCTCGATGAACTTCTATGTGGAAAATATTTGCAAGTAAAGTGAAACATTTTGACGATATGAACAGTTTAAACAACAACGTGTGCAGAAATGAAAAAAAAGCCTGAACGCTGAGTCACCAACGAAAAGGTGTTTAAAGTTTCTGCCGTTTTTATTAGAAATAAAAGCCTGAAGCAGAGCCGACCTGTTTACACAGGTAGCTGAGACGCTGACATCACTGTTGGACAACGATAAACATCTCCGCCCCATTCCGCCCCACTCCTCCTCCTCCTCCTCCTCCTCCTCCGATCTGACGACCCAACAGTCACAAAGTTACAGATTTCCTGTTTGCTGCAGGCTTTAAACACGACGAACCTCCCGCCTGAACGCCTCACGCTGCGCCGTTACGATCCAAAAGAACTGGCCGACCCGTTCGGTTCCGTTCGGTTCCGTTCGGTTCCTGCGGCGCCGTCCAGCTCAGCTCGTCTGGACCGAGACGGAGCTGGACGAGGAGAAAAGTGCCTTTTCTAAAAGCGTAAAGATCCACAGAAGGCATGGGGCACAAGGTTGACAAACATTGGACCACTTCATTGTGGAGTTTTATTAAAGTATTGATGCTTCGCTGCGTCCGAGTGTTCGTGTTTCTGTCTGTTAGCAAAATATCTCTGGACGGATTTAAATGAAACTCCTACAAAATAATCTCTGGATGTAGATCAACAAGTCGACTCAACCTGATTCAATATGGCCGCCACAGCTAACCACCTACAAGTCAGACGGCTTCACAGATACTGTGGTAGTAACGGAGAGTCGTCCAAGTCAGACTGTCTGTTAGCAAAATAAATCTTACAGAACTACCAGAACGGAGCAACAAGATGTCCGTCTAACCCGTTCCATTTTGGAGTCAACTCAACATGGCCGGCCACAGCTAATAGTCTACGCCGACGGTCCACGAGAGATCGCCGACCATCTGCAGCTCCGGGTCGTTTTTGATGAAGGTGTTGCTTCCAAGCTGCAGCAGATCAGGGTGTGTGTGTGTGTGAGAGTGTGTGTGTGTGCGCGCGCGCGCGTGTGTGCCTGTGGGTGTGTGTGTGTGAGAGTGTGTGTGCGTGAGAGTGTGTGTGCGTGAGAGTGTGTGTGTGTGTGTGTGTGTGTGTGTGTGTGTGTGTGTGTGTGTGGGTGTGTGTGTGTGTCATTTAGTCGTTTCCTCTCTGGTGTGGAAAAATAATTCATCCTTCAGCGTTTCTCTGCTGCTGTTCGCCCTCTGACCTCTGACCTCCAAACAGCTTCGGAGCAGATTTCTGTTGAAGCTGGTCCCTCCTCTCCTCACAGACTTCCTGTTGGCTACAGGAGCCATCTTTAAACTTTTAAAACCCCTCAGCCAGCTGATGGTTCGCCGAAACCTGAACGCGGCCGAAACAAGTCGCGATCGAGTCGTCTCTGCGGTCTGAAAACTTCTTCATCATTTTACTCTCCTGCAGTTTGACCTCGCCTTGGTTCCGGAGCGTTCAGAAGGTTTAACACCTGCAGGGACGGGGGCACACACCTGGGTGGGTCAGCCAGAGGGGGAGGAGCCTCAGACTTTACAGGTTTCTCAACCAAAAACCCCTGAGTGGTTCTGTTGACTGAAGGCAGAGTTGCTCAAACACAGAAACACTGTCTGAACGATGGTTTGTTCGTTCCACAAACAGAACCGGGCCGCCTCCGGTCGAAACAGCGTTCAGGGGTTAGCAGGCGCTGCGTTCAGGGGTTAGCAGGCGCTGCGTTCAGGGGTCAGCAGGCGCTGCGTTCAGGGGTCAGCAGGCGCTGCGTTCAGGGGTCAGCAGGCGCTGCGTTCAGGGGTCAGGGGTTAGAGGACGCTGCGTTCAGGGGTCAGCCGACGCTGCATTCAGGGGTCAGGGGTTAGAGGACGCTGTGTTCAGGGGTCAGGGGTTACCTGGAGGTAACCGCTGGGATCACAGTTTACGACCAGCCTGAATCGGACAGATTTCTTTAAAAAGGACTAAATGAAGAGAAGAGAAGGACGGAGCTCGACCGGACCAGACCCCACCGGACTGAGGCGTGAAGGGAAACTCAGGTTCCAGGAGTCCGACCGGTCCCTGACCTCCACGCGTCTCAGCGAAGCTTCGTTCCGAACTGATTGAAAACCTAAAAAGTCGACGGCAGCGCATCTGTCGGATCCGTCCCTCCTGACAGGAGAACATCGACGTCCGGCTCAGCGAAACTGGACAGATTCTCTGAGTCGCCATTAAAGCCCGCCGGTGGATGAGTCAGCTTCAAACAGCTCGGAGGCGTCGGTTTCCCCCGAACAGAACCTTCAGCCGTACGGTTAATAACAGAGAAAACGTTTATGGAAGCAGATTTTAACAGCGTCTGGTTTATTTCAGGTAACAGGTGTGTCCTCCTCTGAGGAAAGCTGCAAATTATAAACCGATAAAAGAACTGAATGTTTGCTTCTAAAGGAGCCCACTCTGAAAGCAACCGGCCCAGAGGGTTTCTGAAAGGTTCCTATAGAGATTTATCTGGAAATTTGACTAAATTTAGTCTAAAACCACTTTAAGTACGTGTTGGGGATCAGTCTCAGCTACTCCCACTCCAGGCTGGAAATCAGTACCTAAGGTTGATTAACCATGGCAGCCATCTTGAATCCACTAATCACCTCCCAACAGTTTCAGACAGACAAAAACATTTATATTTATTTTTATAAAAAAAAGGAAAAGATCAGGATTCGGGATGTTTTAAAGTCACCTCTGAACAGTTTAAATGGTTATTAGTTTGTATTTCTATTTAAATTCTACCAAAAAAAAGGGAACTAATTAAGTTTTTGTAACAGATTTGTTCGTCCTGAAGGATTTTCCTAAAATTAAAACTTCAAAAATAAAAAGTTTGAATGAAAAGACTTTTGGAAACGTGTTAAATTCAGTAAAAACGCAGCTGCTGTCAACAGAACAGCTTCTAAAGATCCCTCGAAAGTAAAAACTAGTAACCAGCTGCTAACTACCAGCTGCTAGTTTACCTACGAAAACAGCCGAAGTGACTGAAAACACGTTTAAAGAAGAGCCATCTTGGATCGAGCCGTTCTGTCGCTTCGGCTCATATTTACACCTAAATTAGTTCAGGAAAAAATGCAGCTGAAAGTGCTTCGTTTACATTGAGTGCGTACCCACATTTCAGAATAACTATCAACACATCTGGAAAACTACTGGAGCGAACTCTTTCAAACTGCACCGTCTGATTTAATTCAGGATAACTTTCTTTTAATGTTTGATTTAACAGTTTGCAGTTAGTTCCTTTAAATCCACTTTAAAGCTTTAATCTGGCTGCTTGGAAGCAAAATGTAAACAAAAATAAGAATAAGGGATGATTTAAATATTTTTGCACAGTACTGTGTTATCAAACAGCTTTCTTCAGATGACTGTTTTAGTGAAAAATATGAGTTAAACCCCCAGAAACAAAAGGCGAAATTACAAAATGCTTTTTACGCCAAACTCCGAAGGAAAACAGCCGGTTTTTAAACTCATCTCGTAGTTTTGATCCACTCTGAGGTAAAATGCTGTAAATGATCGACTTCTTTAAACAAAAGGATCCTTGTTTTTTAATTCGGCGCCGTCCCAGCGGCTAACCCGGTGAGAACTAGCCCTGAAACCCCGGTTTGAAGGCGGGGTGCTGGGCTCGGACGCCCCGCTCTCACTCACCTATGGAGACCAGCTTAATGTTCTCCCGTTCCAGAAACTCCAGCGCCACCGACACGTTCTCCAGCTTCATCTGCCTGAAGTTGGGCCTGTTGTGGTACTTTCTGTACATCTTCTTCTGGCTCAGGACCTCCAGCAGCGCGATGAGGCGCAGGCCGTCGCCCAGGTCCAGCTGCAGGTCCACGATCCGCTTGTTGACGCACTTCAGGTGCTCGTTGATCCAGCGCGTGAAGGTGTTCTGCTGGATCTTCTTCCACGGCGCGTCCTCCGCCAGGTCCTTCTCCGTGACCGGCATGTCGGCCTGCTGCTCCCCGCCGGGGTTTCGGTACCGGTGCTGTTCGGGCTGGGTGTCGAACCGAGCTTCGTCTTCCCGCGGCGCCTCCTCGGAGCCGCCCGCAACTTGGATTGAACTTTTTCCTCAAACTCACGAGACTTAAAAACGGTGCTGGGGTGTTCACGGGTTGCTCGGACTTTTCAGCTCCCTTCTTCTTTCCGGTTCGAACGGACGTCAGCGAAGTTTTACCGCCCCCCGCCGACGGTTTTGGACTTTTATGGACTTTCAGTCACTTTTGTTTGCCTGAACTGAGATAACAAAGAACATGCCGCTCATTCCTGCCCACAGAAACTCAATAAATGTCCAAACCGGAACAAACAACTACAGAAAACTCAAAAATATTTTTTCAACAAACACATCATCAGTAAAAAGAGTCAAATTACATCTGAGTTTATTCTGAATTAATTAATAAAACTTAACTAATAAATTAAACATATATATGTTTGCTTTTTAATTATTTAACAGCTCATTTCAGTTTCTATTCATCCAACAACATCAGACTTCTCAGAAATCCTTAAAACGTTTTAAATCAGTAAAAGAAAAAAACAATTTAAAGACGTGTGACAATCAACTTGTATTTGTCTTAAAACATAACCTTAAATCAGTTATATAAGCCAAGTTCAAGTTATTCTTTTGTCCAAATGAGGACAAAAAGCTGCACAGGACTAAATTAATAAATATTTAACTGGATATCTGTGACTCATGATTGCAAAATGAGTCAGAATGAGCTCAGGCTGAAGTGCTAAATAAGTAAAAATATTAGTTTTTGCGTTAAAATGAGTCCATAAAGACGCCATCTAGCAATCCAGGTAACTCAAATAACAAATAATCTAATTTACCTTTAATCTAAGGTTTTCTAACAGGTATGTCTTCAGACATAATCCTTTGTTTTATAACTCTTTTATTTTCTCTGAAACTGACATTTTTCTAGCTCTGGGAATCCCTTCTTATGATATTTGTTATAAAAACTTCCCTAATGTGACTCTTTTTGCCAGCGCAGGTCACATTATTTACATAAATATTAGAAAAATGTTATTTTTTAAATAAAGATCTAAGTAAAGAAAAGAAAATAACATTTTTACTCCATTAAATATTAAACAGAAACAGTCATTTACTCCTTTTAGTTTGATCAATAAGCTTCAGCTTCCTCCTGACAGGACCAGGGGAGGTCAGAGGTCAAAGGTCAAAGGTCGAGCTCCCCCCTCACAGCTGGTATCGATCAGCAGGACGTTTAAAGGTGATTTTTCTGGTCGCTGCAACGACTTCAGGGAGGAAAACCACGGAGAGGAAGCAGGAACTGAGAGTCGGAGGAGAAATTTATGGATCAGGAAGGAAAACTTTGTGATTTTATCAGATTTAACGTTTAAAAAAATAAATAAGGCTTTTATTTTGTAAGCAGCTGAGTCAGTCAGTGTTTCAAAGACAGGAGACAAAATCCTAAAACAAGTTTGGAAAACGAGGTTAAAACCCAGAGTTTTGTCGTTTCTCTGACCCTGAAGCGTCTCCTGAGAGGCCGACCCAGGCGAGCCGGGTCAGAACCCTCCGGCCCGGTGAAGATGAGCTCATCCTGCGGCCCGGTGATTGATGGGCACCTGTCGAGTCGAGGCGCTCAGCTCTGATGAAAGGACAGACCACACCCAAACAGGTCCGGACCTGCGGCTGCAGATGAAGTCATCTCCTCGAAGCACCGAGAACTTTTTATTTCTCCTTCACCGAGTTCTGGCATAAAGCTGACAAAAAACACCAAACACCAGAGATGGATGAAGGGTAGAAATCAGGCAGAACATCAGGAGGTTTTATCGCCTCTTTGTTACCTGGTTTGAAAAAGCTGAAGAAAAATCCTCATTCCTGACAAAGTTTTTATAAAAATCCAGCTTCTTAACGTCAACCGGAGCCGTTTCAACCAGAAAAAATGACTTTAATTCTGACTCGGAACCGGACCGGCCGCGCTGCAGTCTCCGCTCTTCTTCTGCCCCACAGCAGGTCCATCAGAGGCCGAACCGGTCCTGCTTTAGTTCTCCACTGGTCAAGAGTCCAGTCCCGGTCCCGGAGGACCACCGTCCTGCATGTTTGAGGCGTTTCTCTGCGTCGACTCCTGATTTAAATGACCCGAGTTATGAACAGGTTTCTGCAGGACACGAAGACCTGCTGAGGAGCAGAGAATCATCTAAAACCATCCAGGATGGTGGTCCTCCAGGACCAGGACTGGGTTCTCCTCCGGTCTGCTGGTGTAGATTCTCTGACAGTCGGGACAAAACAGATAAAAAAAGAAAACCAGAAGGGGAGCCTTCTCAATTCAGAGAACCGGAGAGGGTTGTCTTCGAAGCGCAGCGATGAAGAATCTGGAACCTCCTCATCTGTAAAACCACCAAACTAAAGACCAGGAGGTCCAGGAAGAGCAGGTCTTCACCCTTGCAGGGTTGCTTTGGGGTCACAGCGGTCTGACTCTCAGTCTATGTCTGTTCTGTAGATCTGGAGAAGGTTTACGACCGTGTTCCCCGAGGCGTTCTGCAGGAGAACGGGGTTCCTGTAGAACCAGAGCAGGAGTTGGGTCCGGGCCCTCGTTCTCTGTGCGGGGTGGACTCCTCCAGGGCTGTCCCTGGTCTCTGATCCTGTCTGTGGTCTTCATGGACAGGAGAGGAGGGTGTCTCAGGATCTGATGTGGTTCTGTTGGTGTCCTCAGGCCGGGACCTTCAGGGTGGACAGGGGACGGTCGGGATGAGAGTCGGCTCCTCTGAGTCCGAGGCCGTGGTTCCTAACAGGAAACGGGCCGGGGGCGAGTCTCTGCCTCACCTGGAGGAGTCCAAGTATCTGGGAGTCTTGTTCCTGAGTGACGGGAGGACGGACGGATCGGAGGTCCAACCCTCACCTGTGGTCCTGAGGTTTGGATCAGGACCCGAAGAACCAGATCCTGGATCCAAGCAGCTGAAATGAGCTTCCTCCGCCTCAGAGAGTCGAGCCGCTGCTCCTCCTCGTCGAAAGGAGGCAGCTGAGGAGGTTCATCCAACTGGGAGGAGACCTCGGGACAGAACCAGAACTCTCTGATCTGGGTTTCCCTTCTGGACCCGACCCCGGATCAGACAGATCCGGCAGCCTTCGGAGAACCGAAGCAGCAGAATAAAAACAGAATAAAAGAGTCTGGAGGCCGCAGTGGTGGGTCAGCTTGCTACAACTTTAATCCAAACCTTCTCCACACAGCCCCCCCCCCCTCAGATCTCTAAACAGTTTAACAAAATAAGTCACATCATTCAAATACATTTTATTTTACAATTCTCTCTGTACTTTAGTGTTTTTTTCTCTCTCTCTCTCTCTTTAAACATCAGGAATAATTGTTCGCTGTCGTTTATTTTCATTATTATTATTAATATTATTATTTGATTTTCCAACACGGAGACGAGACGGAGTACACAGACGATGACAAAGAGCCAAACAGCTCGCAAAGATTTCACGACTTTCGTCAGAGTTTCACCGTCCCGGGAGCTCAGCTTCAGGACCCGACGGTGAAGGGGTCAGGACCGGATGAGACTTCAGGAGGTCCAAAAACACAGATGGAAGACTGCCAGATATAATTGGATAAAATCCTCCCAGCAGCTCAGCTTGTCCCGAGCCACGGGAAGTAGGGGTGCTTTCCTTTAAACTCCTCTAACGTTTGGATTTGACAGATTCATGAAAAGTCCCGCAGCTCAAACGACAGATTTTAAACATTTTATATTTGTTTCAGGTGATTTGAGTTAATCTGAACCGAAACCTGATGAAACTTTGACTTTTTTAAGCTTTTAAACCCGAATCATTTCCAAACGCGCCTTCTTCTGGCCCTCGTGAAACGATTCGCTCATTCTTTGTCTCGTCACGTTGAGGATGTTTGGTAAAAATGCTAATAATGAAATAATAATGAAAACAAAAAGGCTGCACGCTGCTCAGAACGTCGACAGGCCTGCGTGTTTCGGATCAGGTCTTTGTTAGTCACAGAGGCACTTACACCCCCCCCCAAAAAACTGAAGAGTAAAGAAAGGAAAAAAATAAAATTAAAAAATGTATTTCAACAATTTGGCTTCAAGTTTCGACCCCCGAGCTCCCCCAGGAAGGAAATAAAACGCCTCGGAGTGAAAACTTTCCAGCAGACTCGGATCGACCCGGAAACAGACGAACAGTCGAGTTATTCCGCAAAAAATTAAACTTTAACAGATCAGATATGAACCCAGATTCATCAAAGTGCTTTAGATGAGCTCACTGCGACGCCACAAAGGCCGCTCGGGGAAAAACGCCGCCGGTTTGTGTTTTTTACCGACGATAAACGGGTCGGCGATGGTGACCCGACGGGACCGCTCTGATTGGCTGAATGAAAACAGGTTCAGCAGATTCAGTCTCTGTTTACGTTCAGCGCGTACCCGCATCCCGCCTGACAGAACCGAGGAGAACCTTTAAAGACGCAGCCGTCCGAATAACGTTCTAACAGCAGAACCAACACGTTCCCTTCAGGGATAAACGTCGACTCGTGTTCCCGTGGCGGCGCCGAGCCTGCTGGAAAGCGTCGCTCACATCATCTCTGCGTTCTTCACCCAAACAGAAGAACCTAAAACTGCCCCCACCGCGCCTCAGAGAGAACCCAGAGGAACTCCTCTTCCTCCGAAAACAAAATAACCCAGGAAGTATCCGAGTCCTCTGTAGAAACCACAACCTTTTATATTCCCTCTACAATTATGTACAATTAGACTTTATACAAGCATGGCGGCGGCGGCGCTCTCCTCACGCCTCGGCCTCCGGGCTTCAGGCGGCGCTGCTCTTGGAGAGGTTGGGGTAGAGGATGGCGGCCGTCACGGCGACCATCACTGCGATGACCGGCATCCAGGGGCTCCAGCCGCTCTGTCCGAGGAGAGGAAAACAAACGGAGGAAACTCAGTCCGGCGCCATCACAACCAGAGAGGATGTTTTTCATCACGCCACGAGAAACCGCGCCCCCCCCCGTCTGAGAGGGTGATGGAAAACATCCACAAGAATGAAAAGAGTAAAAGTTCAGCCCAAAACATGATTTTTTTTTCTTCTTCTGTGGTTCTCAGATTCCATTCTTTCATCTGCCGCCACCTTCCAAGCGCTGGGAGCAACTCTCAGCTACTACCACGCCGGCTTTCAGCTCTGAGGGAGTGGCAGCCATCTTTGTGGGCGGCGGCTCTGAAGTGGAACGGTTCTCAGATTTAAAGAACTTTAAAACGTTCCGATCTGA
This sequence comes from Kryptolebias marmoratus, assembly GCF_001649575.2. NCBI lineage: Eukaryota > Metazoa > Chordata > Actinopteri > Cyprinodontiformes > Rivulidae > Kryptolebias > Kryptolebias marmoratus. The sequence goes on from NC_051433.1 coordinate 3,135,923, forward strand.
GCTCCCCAAACGGTGTCTTCGTGACGGGAGGCGGAGAATCGCCGGCGCCTCGGCAGCGTCCAGGTTCTGCGGTTCTGAGACTAAAGATGTCACCGAGGGGACGGAGACACTTCTGGGTGAATTTAATCTTAAAGAATCAAAACGATGAAGAAGAAGAAGCTTCAACGTAAAAATGGAAACAAACGAGAAAAAAAAAAATCTGTTTTGGGACTGAAGGAAAGAAAAACAACGAAAATAAAAAAAGAAATAAACATTTATAAAGAAACACAGAAACAAACAGGAGGGACAGGATGGACAGGAGGGACAGGAGGGACATTTAAATCTGTCCACGGCAGCAGGACACATTTAAAGGGACAGTTCAGCTCTTTTCCAGCTCTGAGCTGCAGCAGATACCTCGACTTCGACTCCATGAACCAACAGGAAGCTAGTCGGGACAAAAAGTGGAGCGTTTCATTTTCATCGCAGCAGCAGCTAGCTGTAGCACTTCCCGTGCAGCCTGCAGGAATGCTTTACTCCACTTTGGGCTCAGACTAGCCATTAGCTCATCGGTCGGGTCGGAGAGCGGCGTTCGGGAGCGAGAGGGAAGGAGAACGACCCGTTTCGCCGCGGCAGCAGATGGAGGGAAGAACGAAAACGTGCGTGAGAAAAAAAAAGGGAAGAAGAAGAAGAAACGCAAACAGAGATGGAGAGGAGAGGCGTTTGTAGCTGAATCTGAGAGGATTTAAAAGCTGAAGTTTCGCCTCGTTAATGAGCGGCCATTTTGAAAGGGTCAGCAGAGCCGCAGGAGAAATCAGCTTTTCTCTGAACCCTGAAGGATCTGTCTGTAAATAACTGAAGCTAACATGGCTGACAGCTGAATGCTAACCCTGTTAGCTTCTCTATGGCCTTTCCAATGTTAAGTTAGCATTTATGCTAATTTTTGTTCAGCAGCTTGTGAATGATAAAGTTTGTTATTTTTCACCTTTTATTAGCATGAAAATGTATAAATCTGTCATTTTTTACATAATTTACTGTTTTAATTTAAACAGACTAACATATAACTGGTTTGTTTTGGAAATAATGTATTTAAAAAAACAAAAATCTGTTTAAGAAGAAGAAATAACACCTTATTTCCCACCTTATAAATAAAAACATGTTTAGGAACTAAATAAGGGTTTAATTTCTCTTTATATATTTCTTTAGTTTAAATAAATACGAGAACAAAAGAGGCGAGTAAAAGGTTCGTTCTCGGCGGACGGAAGACGAGGAGCAGACAAACCCGTGATGAAGACGAGGAGCAGACAAACCCGTGATGAAGACGAGGAGCAGACAAACCCGTGATGAAGACGAGGAGCAGACAAACCCGTGATGAAGACGAGACTCGGACTGAAAGGAGGAAGATCGGGAGGTGAAGGAAACGTCCTGCTGCTCTGAATTCAGGGTCGTTTTCTTCCCTCATCTGTTCATCCAGATGTTACGTCAGACGAGGCTTTTCAAAGTAAAAGTACCGTCAGAAACTCTGACGAGCCGCTGATTTAAACCACCTGAGCGTTTCGTTGCTGGAAATTCGTAACATTTTTCCTGTTGACCACTTCCTGTTCCGGAGCCGTTTGGACGCGTTTCCCTCGGGGTTTAAATCCCTCGGGGTTTAAATCTCCCGGGACCCTGAACTCTTCACATGTGGACGCGGCCTTCACCTCCGCCGCGCTTCCTCTCAGAGACGACAGACAGGTGGAGGTCATGTCGGTGTGTACCTTTCTACCACAACTGGCCGAAACACCAGTACAGCAGAGCCAGGACAAGGCCCATGAATATGGCTTGGACAGGCTGCAATATGGATGGCTACAGAGGAGGGGGAGGGAGGGGGGGAGGGGATAAGGGAAAAAAATAAAACAAATCAGCCAGCAAATCAAGTAAAAACAAACATGGAGGATGGAGCAGGAGGACAGAGAGCGAAGGAGGAACGTTGTTCTCTACGTGTTCATTTCTGCAGAACAAATACTCTGCTGGCGGGACGACGTCTTATTTTCTGCTTCAGAGAACAACGTGAACAAACCACCGAGGAGAACCAACGGCTGAAAGGCAGGAAGGTGAGGAAGAGGAAGAGGAAGCTGCTCCGCCTCCATGATTTATTGATCGGCTCATCTATCAGCTCTGGATGATTGGTTTTAAATCAAAGAGTGGACTTCCTGTCATGCTTTATTCGCTCACAGTAAGTCAGTGATTATTGGTTATTATTGGACACGTTTCGTCTTTAGGAAGACATGTGAGCCTGTGTGGTGTGGGGCGGACTCACAGAGCTGCTCTTGTCCTGCAGCAGCTTCAGGCTGCTCCTGCACTGCTCCAGCTCCTGGTGGATGTTCAGCTTCTCCTGCTCCGTCCTCTCGTAGCGCTGACGGAGGTCCAGGAGCTGCGACTGAGTATCTTCGTACTGCGAGGACAGAGACACCGCCACGAGCCGTCAAGTGATGCAGACAGATAACTGTGGTGTGTGTGTGTGTGTGCCCGGGCACCTCTCTCTGCAGCGTGTGTGTCCTGGCCTGGGCCTGGTCCAGCTGGCTCTTTAATTTGCTCGCATCCTGCAGGTGCTGGTTCTCCAGAGAACCCAGTTTGTCCTGCAGGACCTCCTCCCGCTTCTCCAGAGACTCCAGGCTGCTGCTGAGGACCTGACTCTGCTCCCTGGAGCTGAACGGACACAGAGACGCATCCCGGTCGGTCAGAGACGAAGACGTCAGAACGGATTCAAAACCCACTAAAGATCGAAGCTGCAGCAGCAAACAGCTGGCTTTAACCAGCTTTAACCAGCTCTAACCAGCTTTAACCAGCTCTAACCAGCTCTAACCAGCTTTAACCAGCTTTAACCAGCTCTAACCAGCTTTAACTAGCTCTAACCAGCTCTAACCAGCTTTTAAACAACTCATCTTAATATGAGTTAGAACTAAAAGAGGCAGAACAGCAGCTGGAAGCTACAAGCAGCTAGCTAAAGCCAAAAGTAGCAGAAAACAGCCAGTAGCTGAAGCAAATAAAACAAAAAACAAAAAACAGGTTTTTGAAGAGATCTTCATGTATTTTTATGAGGAAAAGTTTGCAAATAAAGTTAAATATTTTAAAAAGCAGCCGTCTGCAGAAGGAGCTGAACGTTTGGATTAGTTATGATGCAAAAAATGAGTGGAGAAAATAACAGAAACAGGAAATGGAGTGACTGCTGACTGCTGCTCGGATCGATGACCGACGCAGACAAAGCTCTGCTCGTCACGAAGACAGATCAGAAATAAGAGGATTATTTTACTCGTCGCTGACAGAAGCAGCCAATCAGAACAGGCGACTGTCAGCAGCACGCCGCCTGAATCTGCTGACAACTCGGGCGTTCAACTCGCTCCCAGGTTTCAGTTTCTGAGTGAATATTTGAACCTTTTGCACAAGAGGCTGACGTTTTTTGGGGGAATCCCACGGGTTCACGGGGTTCAAACCGACTGAAATTCAAAGAACAGCAACGGAGCGAGCAAAACGCCTGAGCCGCTCAGAGGCGACGATCTGTTTGTGAAACTCCCAGAAGTGGCAGGAAAACCGCGAATAATCTTGAAGTTAATAAGAGATGTGTGACGGGATTCAGTGGAACGATACGGCGGCTGTATTTTTATTTAATATTTGCATCAGCTGCAGTCTGTGGAGGTGATGCTGTTTTTGTTCAGTTTGTTTCGTTTCAGCAGTTTAGATCAGAAAGGAAACAATAAACTGCAGGGATTCATGTGTTGTTTGGGTTTTTGTTTGGATTTACCATAAAATAATCTAAGAAACAGAGGGGAGAAGATCACATCAGATTTAAAGTATTTCCTAAAGACTAAATGAAGACAGGAAGTAGAAGCCGGGCGGGGGGCGGGACAGGAGAGATGCTCCTCCCTCTGGTTGCACCTGCTCAGCTCAGCCTCCAGGTGGTGCAGTTTATCCGTGAGAGTTCGCCGCTCGGATCTCAGGCCGTCACATTCCTGCTGCAAAGACGAGCATCGCTGCTGCAGCGAGACGCACTCCGCTGAGAGACAGAGACAGAGAGGCGTTCAGTGTCTGTCCGTTAAGACGAACGTCTCCGGGGACAGACTGGACTCACTCTGCAGGTTGCTGGCGGCGCTCAGCTGCTGCTGCTGCTGCTGCTGCTGCTGCGTGAAGGCCCCCTGCAGCCGGCCGATCTCCTCCTCGTATTTGGCGGCCGTGGTCCTCCAGTGCTCCAGCTCGGTGCGCACGTGACCCAGGTCCGCTTGCAGGGCGGCGATCTCCCGCTCCCGGTCCGCGGTGGCGGCCTCCATGGCGTGTCGCAGGACGAGGATCTGGCGGCAGAGACACGGTGTTTAGGACCCAGCAGGAGGAGTTCTGTCAGGGAGGAGACGCTCCATACCTCCTCCTGCGCCGAGTACAGGTCCTCCCTGGTGCTGCAGATGGTGTTCTCCCTCTGCTCCCGTAGAGCCTCCATGTCGGCCTGCAGCTTCTCGAGCTGAGCTGAAACACGAAACATGAAACGAGGCGTCAGAACATATTCCACCACAGATACGAGCCTCGGGGTGTCCTCCGGGCGCAGCAGGCTGCTGGTACTAACTCTGCAGGTACTGGATCTGTTTGGTGGACTCCTCGGTCAGCTTGGAGTTGCTCCTCCTCTCCTCCTCCAGCAGAGCTACAGAAACACACAATCCACACATTTAGGCTTTAAAACTCAGGACAAACAAAGACGGGTTCGGTCGCAGCTCAGAAGCTTACCCTGCAGCTCCAGACATTTCTGCTTGCCGGTGTTGGCTAATTCCTGGGCCTCCAGCAGCTCTCTGTGGAGGTGGTGGATGACCTGCTCCGTGTCTCCCGGCTCCAGACCCACCCGACTCAACTCGGCTGAAAGCAGCAGAACACGGGTCAGCTTTCTCTCCTCGCAAACAGAAAACGGGTGACAGGCAGAAGGAAACGGCGATCACCTTTCAGCAGAGCGACTCTGTTCTGAGGCTCGTTCAGCTCCTGGTCGTTCATGTTTCCGTCTGGAACGCAAAAACTGACGCGTCTGATTAAAGCTTTTAAACAGAAACGTTCTAAAAACTGAGCAACAAACGTGACAGAACAGCTGAATATTAAAGCCAAGCAGCTCAGATCTGAGTTGGTTTGTTTTCTGACCTGACGTGTCGTCGCTGCTGCGATCCTTGCTCGGGCTCAGAGTGTCTGACATGTCCGACTCCTTGGCGTCCATCTGATTGGCTGTCGGGGTTCAGAGACGGAGACATTAATCCCGTCCGTCGGTTTCACAGAACGGCCGGGAACCTGTTTGTGTTTCCTACCTTTGAGCCGGTCGGGGCTGGCCAGGATGTCGTCCTCTGGAGTCTGGTTGTTCTGCAGGTGGGCGTCCATGACGTCTGCAAACACACGCAACATCAGGACGTATTTTAACTCTAATTAAACCCAAGTTTATTCAAACTCTTACCATCAAAGTTGGCCAGTTTGTTGATCGAAGAGCTCACAGACTCCTTCAGCTGTTTGACAGCTGCAAAACAAAAACAAAACGATTTAACCTCTCAGCTGTTCTTCTTTAGCTGGTGTTCGTGCAGAAACCGACATCGGCTGCAGGAGGAAGCAGTTAGTTAGTTGGTCCCGGCACTAACCTGAACAAAGATCTGCGACTGGGTCAGAGGATGACTTCTTCACTGAATCAAACTGATAAAAACCCTCACAGAGCAGGAAAAAGCTACAGAAATATGAAATAAATCAGCTTTTCTTTGACCGAACTCGTAGAAGGATGTCAGTTCTTTAAAGACGTGAAATAATCCAGATTTTCTGTCACAACTGTCCCCAAAGATCGAATCCTGCTCCGACGGATCGGATCATTTCATTTTAAAGCAAAATGTTCCTTCCATCAAACTTGTTTCCACTTCCATCAGACGGTTTTATTCCTAACCATAAATCTGCAGCTGCTCTTCATCAAACAGCTGATATCAGTGGATTCATCGGCTTATTTCTAAAACAGATATTGGTGCAGAAAACGATATTTTCAGCCGCAGCAGTTCAAAGTGAGGAAACGTTTCAGACTCAACCAGAAAAACAAATTAAATCTCGTCCCAGAAGCTGCTGAAAAATCTCAAATAATCAGAAAAAACCAAACTGAAACAGAAGCTGCAGCTGAAACTTCAACAGGAACTCGTCTGATAATAAACTCCGATGTGTGAAAGATTTGTTTTAAAGAAATAAAACAAAACAAACTAAAACAACCGAGGTCTTTTCACAGAGCAGCAGTCAGATCCGCTGTAAGAACAAATCTGTCAGCTGATTTTAACTCAAATAAAAACTTTTTTAAAGAGTTTCAACATCTGTTTAAACCGAGGAAGAATAAAAGATGCTTCTTCTTCTTCAATCCTTCACATTAAAAACGTCCCTAATGTTCAAACTTTTAATCTCAAACCAGCAGCTTTGTGTCAATAAACTGTTTAATCCAAAAGTAAAGCTTTAGATAAATAAATAAATAAATAAAACAGGCCTTTTACAAACTGAAAGGTCAACTTTTAGTCGTCACATATAAACCGTTTTCATCCCTCAGAGACGATATTTCTACCTGTTTAAAACTAAAACCAGGCAAGGAGGAGGTCTGACGGGTTCCACCTGGATAAACATCGTTAAAGGGTTCGAACGCTCGGCGTGCGAGCCTCCATGTTGGCGGCGGCGGTACTCACGCGGACACTCTATCAACTGCGGGGTTCGAGTCGGGTCTCCTCCGCTGTTGTTGACGAGACAGTTGTCTGACGGAAACACAGAGAGCGAGAGCCGGCGTTACTTCCACGGCTATCAGGCCGCCGGCACCGGGCGCCGCCGGGCAGAACCGGGCCGAACCGGGCCGCAGCAGACAGGTTTGTTTTTTCATTAAAGACAAAAACCCACAAAGGTCCCAAACCTGACTGAAAACTGACAAAAGTAAAAATAATAAAACATTTTGTTGAGACTCAGGACCCAGAAGGCCTCTTCAGAACGGTCCGATGTTCGGTTCTGACCCGTTCTTGGTGTTTGGACCCATGAGCTGAGACTGAGACCGAGCTTCCTGACTCTGAGCAGCACATCTGGCTCCAGGAAGCCTTGATAGTCTTCAGAACCGGGCCTCCTCCGTGTCCCCCTGTAGGTTCAGGGTTCTGGTCTTTGTCTCATGTTTGGATCTGTGGACACAGAGGTGATGGGACTTGTTGTCCAAAAGCTCCAGTTTTGTCTCGTCTGTCCAAAGGACATTGTCCCAGAAGCTCTGTGGACTCTCAGTCTGTCTTTATGACCTGGTGTCCTCCTCAGCCGTCTTCCATTCAGTCCACTTTGTCTCAAACAGCTGACACTGATGACCTTTGACCTCGGAGTTCACCTATGATCCGTCTCTTCAGTTGTCCTCTTGTGGACACGTCCAGGGAGGTTGTCTCCAGTCCTGTGGACCTTCTGTAGTCTCAGGGACGTCCAGCTGAAAGTCTTTACCTTCAACCTGCTGCTCCTGAGACAACTCTGTCCTCAGCTTCCTGTCCTCCATGTTCAGTGNTTGTCTCCAGTCCTGTGGACCTTCTGTAGTCTCAGGGACGTCCAGCTGAAAGTCTTCACCTTCAACCTGCTGCTCCTGAGACAACTCTGTCCTCAGCTTCCTGTCCTCCATGTTCAGTGTGGGACACACCCTGATCCCTAACAGCCCTGTGACTACCTGTCTCCCTTTAAACAGCCTGACTGATTCCAGGACATGTCCCTGTGGACACATTAGTCTCATCCTGTCGGCTGCAGGTTATTTCAGGGACCTTTGTGGGTTTTTTCCACATTCATTTACGTTTCTGGATTTTATGAGCCGAATCCAGAAGAATCGAGTGTCCGCTTCAGAGTGGGTTTGAAGAACCCCGTCTCTAATTATCGTTTTAGTTGCCTCAAGACTTCATGACGAAGAATTAAAATTAAAGAAAAACATTCAGATACAAGCGGTTAAAGCATGGCAGCGCTGACGGGTCACAGACAGACAGGATGAGGACAGAAATCACAGCTCTGGTTCCACATCTGGAACATCAGCAGGATGCAGATAAGCAGAAAGACAAAAACTCCGACCGTCTCACGGTTTTTACAGCAGGATTGTTTTATGCATCAAAATAAAACGATATATTATTTATCCTAATGTGGAGAAAGTTTGTACAGAAAACAGCTTCTGAGTCAGGGTGGAAATGGAGAATTTAAAGGTTTTTCTGAATTTAAAGCATGTCTGGTCTGGCTTTGGATGAAGGAGAGGACATTTAAAAGGTGCAATAAGACGAGAAAACTGAAGGAAGACGAAGATCAGGATCTCACATTACTCTGCAGTTTGAAACATATTTATCTTTCATTTTAAAAACATGATAATTAGACTAACTACCATCGGTGTCTTGGTCTCCACCAACTGCACCATCATCAGTATCTGAATCCCTCTCGTCTCCGTCCTGGCTCTCAGGTGTCTGCAGGTTCTGTTTGTCTTCCACGGGCTCCTCTACCGGTCCGAGGGAGACAATGTCCACATCTGTCATGTGACCAGATCAGATATATAGATATATAGATGTAGGATTTGGTCTGAAGTTCACCAGCCGGACACATGCAGAGATCAGCCTGAACGAGTGCAGAGAAACCTGCAGCGTGATCAGTCCCCACCAGCCAATCAGTGACCAGAAGCTTCTTTTTTCCCACACAAGGAGGAGACACAGGAAGTGGACAGTTTGGAAACCGTGGAAACGACCCGGATGATCCAACGAGAACAAACCTGTTTTCACTCCTCAGCAGCTTCGTCTAAAACTAACTCCGAGCGTAAAACAAAACTTTATTTTTATTATTTCTGATTATTACTTCCAGGCTGAAAGAAAACGGCACCAAACGCTTCATCTCTGCGGTGTTTTTAACCATATATATTATTTATCCTGGAAGCATCCAGTTCCTGTTTCATTTCTTCTGTTTATCAGCCATAAAACGCTCTTTAAATGAATATTTCTGTTATTTTTATATAAATTAATGCATTTAATAAAAGCTGACGCCTTCACAGGCAGAACCAGTTTTATTGGTCATAAGAACCATAACAGAATATTTCTGTGGATGTTGGGCTCTAATAAACGTTTCTGTTTTTAAGGGTTCTCAGTAATTATTCTGTTATTTCTTTGCATTAAATGCATGAAAGCTGAACTGTTCAAACTAAACTACCAAAACTAAAACAAAGAGCAACACTTGGGTGTAAAAATGAAAGATTTGAGTGAAATATTCCAGCGCTTCGGGGACGCTCGTGGATCCAACCTCACAGGAAAACTTTATAAATCATTTCACACCAGCTAACATCCCTCCACCGCCGGCGAAATGAAAACAACAAGGCGAGCAGCAGGAAAGGGACACGGACATCATGCAGGTGGAGGTCATGCATCATCAGACCGGACCGGGGACACGTGGACTCACCCAGACTGTTGTTTTCTTTAACGCTTTTCTCTTGTAGCTGTTCTAACCGCACTGTAAACAACAACAACAGCAGAGAAAGCGTTGACTCTCAGGATTCCCCGGGTTCTACCCGCGACGTTCTGATCCGCATGATTTCCTGCTTTGTGTGCAGCGGGATGGAAACTAAAGACTCTTTCACAATAGTCCCCAACGACCAGTTCGTCTTCGCGCTGATGGAGCCGGCCACGTCCCACAGAGATGCGAGCGTTCAGAAGTGACGCGGGCACCGCGGAACCAAAAGAGGACGTCCGCCTCGTTTTCAGAAGGATTCTTCGTGGTTAACTGAAGGCAAAGACGCTCACGCTCTTCTGTTGGCTGTTAGCGGGCCTTTAGCTCTGTTAGTTAGCCTCTTGGTACCTTTAGCTTAGCATTATCATGTTTCAGCTTATGTTAGCTTATTTAGCCTTCCTGTACAATAGTTTAGTTTATCTTAGCTCATATTTTAGATATTGTTAGATTGTTAGATTCCTGATTGTTGTTTAGTTCAGTTTTAACTTTATCATGATTTTATTTAGATTATCTTATATTTCATTTAGATTATACATGATTGATGTTTTTATCTGTATTTAATTCTGGACCTGATTATTGTTTCTGTTGTACTTTGAGTCGCCTTGTTGCTGAAAAGTACTTTATAAATAAATTTCACTTCACTTCATCGATCTTCCCTCGGTAATAAAATTGACCTTTACATGTTTAATCCTGCGAACGAACGAGTGGTCATCACTTCATCACATTACTGAGCCGGCTCACCTGTTCGGCTCCGTTCGACCCAATCAGCGAGCAGAAGTGTTTTGTGAAAGAGGCTTCAGTTTCAACATCAAAAGACGGAGCCACGCCTCATTTGTCACAACTGTGCTTTGAGGCAAACGTTGTGTTGAAAAGCTTCAAATAACTTGAAGAAAGTTTGGAACCAAGATGGAGGGAAACAGGCGGTCAGAAACTTTTGCACAGGCTGTGTATCTGCAGAAAACTGCGTACATGAAGAGGTAATATAAATGATTATAGTTCTGATTAAAGAAAGGATTTAACGTTAGTGTAGAAGGTTAAAGTGAAACTCTGCCACCGGTTCGTACCCTGGAGGGCGGCCAGCCTCTCATTGGTGAAGTCGTTGTCGGCCTGCAGGGCCTCGATCCGAGCCTGGAGGACCTGCTCTTTCTCCTCCATCTCTTCAATGCGCATCTCCAGCTCCTTCTTCTCCATGGCCCCCTGCTGGGTCAGCTCCTCCTGCCGGCCCTCCGCCGCCTGGAGGAGAAGCGAGACGGAAAACGCCGGACAGGATCAGGACAGAGAGGAGCGGAGACGGAAACAAACCAGATCCATTTCGGTTCAGGTACCTTAATTTTGTCAGTGAGCTCCTTGATCTCGTTGACGGCAGCGTTGTATTTGTTGGCCAGCTCCCTCAGCTCCTCCTGGCTCCTCTCAGACATCTCCTTCAGGTGGGTGCACTCGTCCTCCGTATTGCTGAGCGAGCGCTGCAGGAGGCAACAGAACCCGGAGGCATTAACCGGATCTCCCACCTCACAAAACCCTTCAGATTATTATTTTAACGTGGGTCAGAGGGTTTATGGAGTTATCTCTTAACGAGCTTAATTACATCATTCTGTATCAGAGCAAAGTCCAAAGATTTAGACCCATAAACCCCCTGGAGGGCCAGATGTGGTATCTGTATGCTGCCTGCAGCTCATATTAACACACAGCGACCACAGGGGGCCCTAAAACAATCAGAGCAAACAAACACAAACTGCATCTTCAGATATTTTCAAGGATTCCTGCTTAATTATCTGAAACTGGTTTTTAACCCTGAGAGAAGCGCTCTGCTGTCGGGTCAGGGGGAGCTCCTACAGCTCAGACTAACAGACCATCATAACCCTGTCTCACCTCAACCTCCGACAGCTTCCTGACCACCTCGATCTTCTCCTGCAGGACTCTTCTCAGGGACTCCTTCGCAGTCGTCTCATAGTTGTGTTTGTCCTCCTGAAGCGCCAAGAGCTCCTTACGGATCCCTTCCTCAGGCTGGGACTGCGGGGGGAGGTTTAAAAGTCGATGAGAGCAGTTTGCTTATTTCAGCATGCCAAACGTTTGTGAGCGTATGAATATTTACCTTAGAGTAAGCCTGTAACTGACTGCCCATCACTTCTAGTCTGGAGAGCAGCCGGTCCTCATCTATCAGAGCCTGAAGGAGATATTTAAAATAAAGAGCTAACTGGACCGCAGAAAGAAACGGGCCAGTGGGCAGATTTACTTTAATGCATCTCTGTTCTTGTTCTCAACCTTTAAGAAATGAGTTATAAAAACATCATTATAACAGAAAAATGACTTTACTTTAGGATTCAAATGCATCTTTAAGCTCCACTGAGCTTATTTCAACCCGACAGTAAACGAGCATCATTTGTTTCAAAGAAAATACAACGTGTGTTCATTCATGCTCTCTGAAAGACGAAGGAAAATCATTCCTGCCAAACGAACGTTATTATTTTTGTTATAAAAGGCTCAACGAGCAAAAAACGGTGACTTTAAAGCGAGGATCTGCGATACAAGCGGCCCGTCTTCGGTTTGAGGGCGTGGCGGAGGAATAAAGGTGTGTTTCCTACCTGCCAGCTGCTCTCCGAGGCCTCCTGGGTGGTGGTCAGCAGACGCTGCAGAGAGGCTAGTTTCTGCTCCAACATCTGCTCCCTGTGTAAGGCCTCCTGGGGGGAAACGGTTAAATGTTACCGTCAGGAAATCAAACTTACATCTGAGCTCAGAGCTACCAGCAGGTGTCAGCAGGTTACCTGTAAATACTGGGAGAGCTGAAACAGTTCCTGAGAATACATGCTGGGAGTGTTGGCTGCAACCTGGACGAGAAACAGATCACAGAAACTGAAAGGTGCAGAACCGACCCGTGGCCGGGTTCAGGCCCGCTTTAAACGCCTCTTCCAGGGTACTGTTTGGACGGGTTTTCTCTAAAAACTGATTTACTTTATTTTAACGCCTCTTTTTCCAAGAGAGACCCGGTCGAGATTACAGAGTTACAAACTAAAAACAACCATTAATATCAAAATACAAACGAAATGAAACAAGTTTAACTCTCTCAGAGAGACGAAAGCATTAAACTGACTGAAGATTAGTCCAGAACCAAGGCACAGAAATAAAAACTATCCTGATATGACAGGTTTGTGTGTTTGTGGAGGACTGACAGACATTATTAGGCCTTAACAGAAGTCAGAAACAGGATCTATAACTGCCATCTACTGGCAGAGTTAACTGAAAACAGCTGCTGTGAATGCGCTGGATTTCCAGTTTCCATAAGAAATATTATTTATTTCCAAACTAATCTGAGCTTCTCCTCCGCTGCGTCTCTGTTTGAGCCGAGGGGTGAAGCACGGATCTTAGTTTTCACCTTCAGGCTGTAAAAACGAGTCTTTAAATGTCCCGACAGGAGCTCCTGTCCTTCCTTCTCGTCTCACATCGGCCCGCTGTTCTCGCCCAACACGCTGCGATGAGGAAACGCCACATATAACTAAGATAATTTAGGATTAATCGCCGGCAGCTGGATGCTGATTGGCTCATTTCACTGAGGAGCGAAACCATCGGTAAGTCGGAGAGTTTAAGGTAAATAAACATGTAATTTTATTTAACAGTTGTTTTAATAAATAAACATGATATACGCACGAGTCAAACTGAGACTACAGTAAGAAGGACTTCTATCTTTAGTTTCCAACCAAAATTCTGGGATATTTCTTCTTATTTCCTCTCCTCTCAGGTTTTTTTAAACCCTGAAGGTAACGAAACTTGTTTTATCAGAAACAGAAGAATGTGGTGGAATCAGAGTTTATTTTCTTATCTCTCCTCGAGTGATGAAAACAGTGTTTCAGAACAGGAAGGACCAGTAAGTTATTATTGAGGTTTTATTCGAGGACAGAAGGCCTTACTTTAATTAAAAACTGTTAAATTTCAGAAACGCTCTCAGATGCTCACAGGAGGATTTCTACAACGATGTGTTGTTTTTATTACAATTAAATCTACTAAATGTTTATAGCAAACTTTAAAATTCACGCTTTGAAGCTGCAACTGGACCAGAAAGGGCGACGGGGACCAGACACCAGATTTAAATAATTTAATTACCTCCTCAGTTTGAAATAAAGTTTGTTGTTTGGAGGCAGACGGAAGCATCTAAAACAAGCAGGACAGAGACCCGTCTGCAGAAAGTTCTGCAGAAACTGCAGGTTTGAATCCCTGATTGACGCTGGATATTTGTTCTTTCATTCCATCTTTCTTTTATTTATTTATTTCTTGGTGTTTGTCCACCTAAACGTCCTCTCTGAGACTCGACGCTCGCCTTATTCCTCCATGTTTGTTTTCCTGCACAGACTCAAGCTTCCACGTGGTTTCAGGCCGATTCAACCAAATGTTTTGTTTACATTTATCGTGGACCCGCATTTCAGAAAACCATACCAATATGGAAAACTCCTGGAGTAAACTCGTTCAAACAGCACCGTTTGATTACAATGAGCGCCTTTTTTTAATCTCTGAGTGTTAAGATTAAACTTTAGTTTTGTAATAATCATTAGATGATGGTGACAGAAGCATTTAAAGCAGGAAGCAGCAGCATTTAAATGTGCAGAGTGTTTGACTCTGCTGCCGACAGAAAGAGGAAAACAGTAAATGTTCCTTCTGTAACATTCCCCACATTCCTGGATCAGATGACCACCCCGGTGTGTGTGTGAGAGAGAGCAAACGAACTGAAACACAAACAGAGGCCGAGGTGCGCCCCCCCCACCCTAAAACGGGACGGGAACAAAACGCTCCGGGTCTTACCTTGTCTACGGGAAGCGGTAACGGAGCCTGGATGACGCTGGAAGAGGAGGAGAGGAGAGAAAACAGTTAGTCACCATGGAAACAGCGGGGAGGAACGACTCGGAGAGAAAAGGAAAACGCTCCGAAGGTCTCGTGACATTTCTGTTCCTGTTGGAGAGGCGACAACGTTCTTACTTCTGCAGAAACATCAGATCTGACTCCTCCTCCTGTGAGTTTGATAAAACTCGTGATTTAAGCGAGACTTCGGCACTTATTCCTGACTCGGGAGGACGTAAAGTCCCTCCAGGCAGGTCGCATCAGAAACACGATCAGTAACTGAGCCGGGCAGGTTTCCCTTAAACGCGGTGACGGATGCGACAGGAACAGCCTCGGGCGAGTCGGCGACTCAGAGACTCGGGACGGCGGGCGGACAGAAATGATCCTCGCTCGTGTTCTCATCAGAAACGTGCACGAGGCTGCACGAAGCACCAACAGTGGTTTGGAGCTCAGACAAACATGAGCAGTTCATCTTATTCACTCACTTACTTTAAAAAGTAAAGGTGCATCACTTCCAGAAGGAATGAACACCGCCTGCCGCAGAGGTTAAGATTAAAACATCTGGTGTTAACGTCAGAGTCGGAGCCGTTTCCAAGCAGAACTTTATAATTAACCGTCCTGAACGAGCCGAGAGCGACTCTCAGCTACGACAGCGTCTGAAAAACCGACGCAGTTAAAGCCGTCTCTGCGCCTCCTCGGACCGCTTCAGCGTGGCCGAGAGTTTCGTAAAAGTCCGTTCAGTGATTGGTGAGATATTCTGCTAACAGTACAGACAGACTGTACAGGCTGAAACGTCACGCCGACCGCAGAGAGGCTTGTTGTGAAAACTGAAGGTCAAAGCTTCACACTTCTGAGTCCAAACAGCTCGTTTTCAGCCGTGAAGAGCGAATAACACGTTTCAGCCACGGCTCTCAAACCTCCGGTCTGTGCAGCCCGCCCACAGAAACCACTCATCCACGTCCGGTCCGACTTGGAGAAGACACCGGCAGACGATTCCATCCGGGTCGGACAGTTTTCCAATCTGACAGCGACTCGGGCTTCTTTCAGACACATGAAGCAGGAGGAAAACTTCAAGACAACGCATCAAAAACCTTAAAATTAAATTAAACGTTTAACCCTTTAAAAACCACGGGGATCACCGGTAGAACGGCGGCGCACGCGGATATCAAACCACCGGAACTCTTCGCTGCCATCTCAGAAATGTCCAATCTGCACTTTTCAAGAATTTATAAAAAGAAAGCTGAACAAAGTTCAATTCCGTTTTAGTCCTTTTCTTATTAGAAACACAGTTTTAGGTATTTAGTTACAGAAGAACAGTAAATACTTGACAGATTTTGAAAGTTTTACTTCTCCTGAAAAAAAGCTGTAAATTATTTACACACAGGGTGTTTTCTGACACAAAAACAGACGAGAAAGATAAATATATCTATTATTATGGTGCTGAAGGGGGTTAAAAACTTCTTTTTTTATCAGAATTCATTAGTCTTAAACTTAACTGTGTGTTTTAGTTTTGTTTAAAAAGAAGAACTGTGTTATAAATGTATTAAATGGTATCTGTTTTATTTAAGGGCTGTTTCTTTAGCCCTCGGTGAGTTTGAGGCTCTTATTGTGAAGGGCTGAAACAGGTTCTGTGAGTTCTGCTGCAGTCGGAGATAAATCACACATCGGACTGGTTCGGCTCCAAATACTGCATCTTATTTTAACGTTAAACAATAAAACCAACAAATAAAAAGCTCAGGAGCTCTTCCTCCCACACATCTCATCATTTAAACTTTAATCTCAAAACTTTAAAAGCAATAAATCAGTTTTGTCCTGAAACTAGTTTTAGTTTCTCCAGAACTGAAAACGCTGCACGGTCAAAGTTAACTCGAGTAAAAACAACAAACATTAGTTGATTTTAAGGCGTAAACTAAAGGAGGGAAACGTTTCTTCACGATTTACTTGAACTATGGAACCGAACGCCGCTGTCAGAGTAAAAGCACCTTAAAAAGGATTCTAAAACAGGAAGTGGATCAGTCAGAGACATTCAGGAGGTCCAGTTTTACATTAGTCATTAAAAGCAGCTTTAGTTCTTCTGTTTGTCGGCCTGTGGAGAGAGATCGACCCGACGAGGAGGCGGCAGCGTTACCTGTCAGCTGGTCGTCCACCTTCTGACTCTTATCTCAGCCCAACGCAGCAAACAGAGCTAACCTCCTGCTTCCACCGCATTTTCTTAGTGTTTCTGAGGTCATTCCACAACACAAACTCTTTCACTTTACGTTTCACTCCTCCCCTCTGCCGAGCCGAGCAGGAGGTTATCTTGCTCCAACTCCTGCGAGTCAGAGCCCCGCCCCTAACCGCGTACGGCCGCCAAGAAACTAATCTCTGATTCCACGAGGACGGCTCGCGCCTGTCGTGGTTGGACGGCGTGCTGAAAGCAGATTTAACGGCTGAAAGCTCAGCTCACCTGAGACGGGGAGTCACGTGACCTCAGGTGTGTGCGAATGTGGGCGTTTGCAGGGAGTGTAGACGGTGATAACAACGTGATAACGGAATCAGAAGTTCTATTGTTAGCCTCGAAACAATGACTCGGATGTTTCCTGATTGTGTCATTTCAGGTGCTTGTTCTCACCTGCAGGAACAGGAAGTTTAATCACAACAAGCCCAGCCAGCATGGCTGCTCCCATCTTTGTAGAATCGTGTGGAATAAATGACCTGCTGCTGTGCATTTCAGCGTCTTTCTGCCCGAACCCAACGAGTCGCAGCGCAGCGGGTGTGTTTATCAGATCAGAAGGCAGAGTGATGCGAGTTCACACAGTTTCTGTTTTTAATCTAACAGCAGAGACTCCGAGCAGCGCTCCGAAAGCTCCACAGTTTCACATTTATGTTTTCAGCCGAGACGACCCTCATGTAGGACCTCTGACGACACGTCTGTCTGTTTTAAATTACTTTAAACATTATTCTCTTTATTTGGCGGCCTCACCAGGAGGCTGAAATGTTGCTATGAGAGACTTTTCTGGTACTTTTGGTCCTTCTCCACCTCAGATAAGTTTTTACTGCTCTGAAAAAAATGAACGGGTGATGAAAATCCAAACGACGGTTGGGACGATGCGTGAAATGGGTCGTTGTCTTAAATAAACTCTGATCTGTTCAGCTGAGGTTCTTAAATCCTACTTTGCTTATTTTATCTTAGTATCTATCTTATATCTTCCTCAGTTTGTCTTTAGATGAGTTCAGTACCTAGTTTTTGATTCTTTTAATCATTTATTTCATTTAGATCATCTTAGCTCATGTTTTAGATTAGTTCAGTTTAGTTTTTTTATATTATTGTGTGTTTTCATGCTGTAAAGCACTTTGAATCGCCTCATTGCTGAAAAGTGCTATTTGCATAAATTTGACTCGATTTAAAACAGAATCCAGTTTGTTTTTCTTTTTTACAGAAGACAAACATCGCTGCGTTTCTGACAAAGGCTGAGGATCAGAGGTCAGCTTCATTTAAACAGATATTTATGATTAATAAAGTTTCAGTTCATAAATGTGCAGGAGGGGATTGATTGCATCTTTTCAGAATAAAAGCTGATCACCGGTGCAGCAGATGGCGGTACAACAGACAGACAGACAGACAGACAGACAGACGGACAGACAGACTCAAAGACAGACAGACAGTCAGACAGACAGACAGACTCAAAGACAGACAGACAGACAGACAGACAGACAGACAGACAGACAGACA